>NC_030680.2:141895544-142100544 GCF_000004195.4 Xenopus tropicalis
CGAACATGATAGAAAAGGATTTGGAATTATTTTTTAGGGTAACAGGTCCCCTTTAATTCTAGGGGCAAACCCACCAATCAGCTCATTGCGCTGCCAGCAACTCAAGGGACTATGCATATAGCACTGAGTTGGTTCTTCTTGGTACATAAGGAGGCACACGGGGGTGGGGTGAATAATGTTTCTACCCAAAAACATATTTTTAGCAACCAAAAAAGGAGCTGGGGAACTCATAGATTAATATAGTTCTTAGTTGTTATTAGTGTTGCACTAATGCTACCAAGGCAGCCTGCATGGTGCTCGTGTAAGCGGCCATGTTGAAGCAATGACGGCTCAGCTGAGCACAGGCAGGACAAGAATGCATAAGAAATATATTAATGGGACCATGTCTACATCAAAACAGGTAATAGAAATCAAATGACACAACTGATAATGATTCCGTTAATGTGGCTCCGCCCACAGGGGCCTACAGGTCTCAGCTTAGTGGTTAGGCGTTGCAAGAAAGTCCTTGACCCAAGTATGGAATTTAAAGGGTTACTCTGGCTTCCGAACCAAAATTTGTTAAAGAGCCCCACGCAACACAGAAACCCCTAATATACCGGTCACTGTAAAGTCAAAAACGTTTAAATAAATCCCATGTTTATAGGCTGAAATCCAGCTGCAAAACAGTTCTTCTCTTTCTGCATCATTTGAAATCCTGGCAGGGGAGGAGGGACTAAAACACTGGTGTTATAAATTGTAACAAATTCTCCACAGCTTACAGACAGCATGCAGGAACTACATAACCCACAATGCATTGCACTGCGATGTTCCTTTCCTTATTGACATCACGTGTGCAGGGAATTGTGAGATTTGGAGGCTGAGGACAGGCAACTAAAATTTCAAGCTACAAGCATTGACAGCAACTACAGGGTTCCTACCCTTTGGAAACCACAGCTCCATGATGTTGGCTGAGGATGCTGGGAGATTTAACCAACAAAAGACAGGCATGACGCCTCAGCATTAGTTCCGTTGCTTCCAGTAGGGTACCACCGAGCTTGCACTGATTACATAGGAGCGGAGGAGTAACGAGAAGAGGGGGAGTCGCTGCCTCCTAGTTGCTGTACCTCATGGAAATGTAAAGAAAACAGCATTTCTATCCTTGGGTGTACAGTAGCTATGAGTGTTCCAGCACCCAATCGCTTAACAACACGAAGAGAAAGGCAAGAATTTAACCACACAGTCACAACGTTTTGCATAGAACTCATAAATACCGGGTTTATATATTTACATATATCTTCCTAGAAAAAAAAATAAGTCTAGTCTTGACCTAAAGCTTAGAGCAGGTTGCAAGTCTAGTCTTGACCTAAAGCTTAGAGCAGGTTGCAAGTCTAGTCTTGACCTAAAGCTTAGAGCAGGTTGCAAGTCTAGTCTTGGGCTAAAGCTTAGAGCAGGCTGCAAGTCTAGTCTTGAGCTAAAGCTTAGAGCAGGCTGCAAGTCTAGTCTTGGGCTCAAGCTTAGAGCAGGTTGCAAGTCTAGTCTTGAGCTAAAGCTTAGAGCAGCTTGCAAGTCTAGTCTTGGGCTAAAGCTTAGAGCAGCTTGCAAGTCTAGTCTTGAGCTAAAGCTTAGAGCAGGTTGCAAGTCTAGTCTTGGGCTAAAGCTTAGAGCAGGCTGCAAGTCTAGTCTTGGGCTAAAGCTTAGAGCAGCTTGCAAGTCTAGTCTTGAGCTAAAGCTTAGAGCAGCTTGCAAGTCTAGTCTTGAGCTAAAGCTTAGAGCAGCTTGCAAGTCTAGTCTTGGGCTAAAGCTTAGAGCAGCTTGCAAGTCTAGTCTTGAGCTAAAGCTTAGAGCAGCTTGCAAGTCTAGTCTTGGGCTCAAGCTTAGAGCAGGTTGCAAGTCTAGTCTTGAGCTAAAGCTTAGAGCAGCTTGCAAGTCTAGTCTTGGGCTAAAGCTTAGAGCAGCTTGCAAGTCTAGTCTTGAGCTAAAGCTTAGAGCAGGTTGCAAGTCTAGTCTTGGGCTAAAGCTTAGAGCAGGCTGCAAGTCTAGTCTTGGGCTAAAGCTTAGAGCAGCTTGCAAGTCTAGTCTTGAGCTAAAGCTTAGAGCAGCTTGCAAGTCTAGTCTTGAGCTAAAGCTTAGAGCAGCTTGCAAGTCTAGTCTTGGGCTAAAGCTTAGAGCAGCTTGCAAGTCTAGTCTTGGGCTAAAGCTTAGAGCAGCTTGCAAGTCTAGTCTTGGGCTAAAGCTTAGAGCAGGCTGCAAGTCTAGTCTTGGGCTAAAGCTTAGAGCAGCTTGCAAGTCTAGTCTTGGGCTAAAGCTTAGAGCAGCTTGCAAGTCTAGTCTTGAGCTAAAGCTTAGAGCAGGTTGCAAGTCTAGTCTTGAGCTAAAGCTTAGAGCAGCTTGCAAGTCTAGTCTTGAGCTAAAGCTTAGAGCAGCTTGCAAGTCTAGTCTTGGGCTAAAGCTTAGAGCAGCTTGCAAGTCTAGTCTTGAGCTAAAGCTTAGAGCAGCTTGCAAGTCTAGTCTTGGGCTAAAGCTTAGAGCAGCTTGCAAGTCTAGTCTTGGGCTAAAGCTTAGAGCAGCTTGCAAGTCTAGTCTTGAGCTAAAGCTTAGAGCAGCTTGCAAGTCTAGTCTTGAGCTAAAGCTTAGAGCAGCTTGCAAGTCTAGTCTTGAGCTAAAGCTTAGAGCAGGTTGCAACCTGTAGCTTCATAGATGCTCCAATAATACAACTTCCAGCCCTCGGCCTCTCAGAAAGGGTCGGACATTCCTGGCTTGGAATCATTTAGCAGTTTGCCCCGTCTACTAACGAGACAATACATGGATCAGAACGCGTGCAAATGTGCAAAGGAGAGGGGGAAACCCTCGAAGCAAACAGTCGAAAAGCAATGTCAATGCCAAAGCAGCCAATGCAGTCTTGTCCTGAAAGCTATACTATATCTACGGAATTACAACAATGTGGGATAAGAAAAAAAACCCAAAAACGATTTATACCCTTTTGTCATTTCTAGAAAATCTAAACAAAAGCTCAGGTCTATCTCAGAATGATTCTCACTACAGACACCGTGTGTCCTACTGGTCCGTCCCTAATCAGATCAGACAAGTCCCAATTCTCACAGCGGCACAGATATATTTGGGATAATAATGTTACAATGAGGCAACCCTCCATCCCCATTATTAGCTCAGGTTTAAAGTTCCAGATGTTGGGGTGCACATTACCTTGCCATTATGTGTAAATCCTCACAGCAGTGCTGTCTACATGTGGGCTGTAGCTCACCTTAAGGTATTATTGACAGCCCAATGTATGAGAATATATAATACAGCCATAAGGGTGATTTAGCCCCCATTTCACAGCACTGCCGTAAAGTGCTACTCACATGCAGGCACAGCTAATTTGTATTTGGCCCTATAATCCTGAGCAGGGACATAACTGTAACCATTAATCTGAGTGCCCAGATGGATGCCCTCCCCTAAACTGCATGGAGATTCCATAGACTGAATGGGTTGCGATTTATTTCATCTGGATGACGCACTCTGCACTTGAATCACAGAGACATCTGTAGTGAGAATATTAAGGGTGAAGACACACAGAGCTACTAGTAGCAGCTACGTTCATGGTTACTAAACTCCAGAAAATCCCCTGCCATAGACAATACTGAGAATTGCCTCTGCTTAAACACACGTAGAGACAATTATCAGTAAATGATCAGCATTGTCAATTTTAGTAGCCACGACAAGTAGCTGCTACTAGTAGCTCCGTGTGTCTTCACCCTACCATGCCTGGATCAGCAATGTGTTTGTATGTTGCAGCTACCTGCACTATACAACTCGAATTACAAATTTGTTTTGGGGATCAGAATCTGGATAAAGGGTATTTATTTCTTTGTCAACAGATGACACCAGCATGGATTTTCCATCGACCTACAGCAAAACACAGTGTTAATTGGGCAAAGTTTGGCCTGATCTTGCATCCCAAAGCAGCTTTTATTTATAATGTACACGAGCAGTATAAGCCGACTGCTGATTGGCTGTTATGGGTTACAGGAGCAGGGCAAACTTTGCCTTTAGTGCTTTATGCTAAAAGATAGGGAACCCGCTGCATTCCAGAAGCAAATGTAATACACACCAACGGGAAAGCTCCAGGTCCCCCACATTTACACTGTAATAAAGACAAGGAAATGTGGCATCTTTGGCCAGATATGTGGGGCAAACACGGCAGGACACCCCTGCCTAGTCACACAGGAAAAATAAACCTCTGCACGTAACCGTACATGTAGGGTTAATGAAACAGAGTCCTTATTCTTTCGCTTTGCTAATGAAGTCTGAGATTTTAGCAAAGTTTTCTTCTTGTTGTTCCAGAGCCTCGAGAACAATGCCCATCGGGGTCTTCTTTAGCCCAATGCCCTCCATCTTGTTCTCCACTTTGTTCTTCAAGTTCCGGAGTCTCAGGGAGGCATGGATGAACATCACTGCAACACAAATGGCAGCGTATACGTTAGCATGGTCATTACCGAGATGCAAAGCATTGCCCTGTTCCAGTAACCCATAGCAACCAATCAGCAGTTGCATCCAGTATACTAACTGCATCAGACTAGAAATGCTTAGTGGTGATTGGACCACTTTGCCCTACTTACTAAATTAAGGACTAGCTTACTTTTAGAAATGGCAGAAGCTAATGTATCATATGGTACCAGCTTAGAGAATTTATTTTTATATTGCGCCATTAAAAAAACAGGGAATAAAATAAAAATAGTAAATAAAGTAGGGGCATACAAACACAAGACATAACAATATACACTTACTGCACAAACAGCTGTGATCTACCTATTAATGCCCCTTATGTACTTTATTTCTAGGAGCTCCCTGGTTACCAAAACACTATGCCGAACAGGAATCCTATTAAAACAGATTTAAAAAATGAACATTCCTGCCTCCCTCCCCCCCCCCCCCCCCCAGCAAAACAACGCAGAGGCCAATAATCACATAGCCGTGGTCCCTTTTATCATTAACACCTTGGTGTCAGACTGTAAAATACATATTAACACCACGTAGGCTAAAGGGGGATCTATCAGTCCCAGAACGGACATATTTCCACTGTGTACCTGTGAAATTTTAAGAAGCTTTAACAGGGGCCCTCAGGGTACTATCTAGGGGTGGGGGTCTCTGTACTTTAGGTTTAGTGCCATTCTCTCTCCTATGGCTTTGCACAACAGAAGCAGCCGCCTCAAATGCCCTTCTATAGAGCATAGTAACTGGAAAAACCCTGTGTATATTACTCCCAGAATGTATTAGGTGGAGCAAGTTTGATGAAAAACAAAGGGTGTGTTCACTCAGGCAGAAAAGTCAGTACGGGTGTTGGGACGGATTAGTCATAAGCTGTAAAAAAATACATGAGGTTTCGAGTGATGGAGTTTTCCAGGATGTGTGTGCACGACACATGGGTAGTTAATAGAGCAAAAGAGAAAAAACAAAACTGTGAGAGAGATATTTGGATCGAGGACAGTGCTGTATTCTGTCAGCCGTATTTTGGCTATGAAACGAGTGAATATCCCTTGCAATAGGGGATACTGAGATTTTCCTCTTATAAAACAATTACATTGCCCAAAGCAGAAGGTATTTTTGAGCAATTAAGTGATTTGGGTGTTTTGAGGCATTTTGTAGCTGCCGTGTCATTGCCCTTATAGTGGCACTTTCAAGCAGGTTTCTAAGCTATTGAGACAGTCAATGTACCTTTCTGTCCTGGGATTGGAAGAATAAACTTTCATTTGTTTGCAATGAGCCCTGTCAGTTGGGAAAATACTGCTATGAATAAAACACAGGTGCATGCCAAAAAGCAACACAATCCCTTTACTGCAAGCAAAACCCAAATGAAACCTTTAGATTATATATGAACAGAACAGCATTAAGTCCAATATTTATTCTTGGCTTTATTTGCCCTTGAAATAAGCAGCTATGCTTAAAAAAATGCCACAGTGGAATGCACTGCAAAGCCTATAATTTGGATTAGTCTGTCTGATGTGGTCTTGTATCATTTTCCTTCCATATGCTTCTCCCCAAGTAAATGGAGCATTTCAGTAACTAAACTAAAGGTGGCCATACATGGGCCGATTGTAGCTGCCGATATCGGTCCCTTAAGGTCCCCATACACGGGCCAATTGTAGCTGCCGATATGGGTCCCTTAGACCAATTTGGCATCTTATCGGCCCGTGTAGGGGCAGAAACAAGGGGCCTGGCCGACAGATATCTGGCCTGAAATTGTCCAGATATCGATCGGCGAGGTTAGAAAATTCAGTCGGATTGGGGACCGCATCGGTTCATTGATGCGGTCCCCGAACCGACTGCCCCATTGCTGCCGTTAGAATTCGCCTACATGTTACCCGATATCACCCACCTGGCCGTGTATGGACAGCTTTAGACCGATTCGGCAGGTTATCGGCCTGTGTAGAGGCACAAACAATGGGCCTACCCAACCGATATCTGGCCTGAAATCGGGCAAATTTTGATCGAGCAGGTTAAAAAAAGTTAGTCGGATCGGGGACCACATCGGCTCGTTGATGCGGCCCCCGAACCAACTGCTCCCGTTACCAGCGTTCTAAATCGATTGTTTGGCCCCAGATGACCAAGTTAGCCTGAATTCACCCGATATCGCCCACCCCTAGGTGGGGATATAGGGAGAATATCCGCTTATGGCCACCTTAAATCAGACCTGAATTTTACTTTCAATTTCAGCTAATAACATTTCATAAATACACAATGGGAGTAACTCACGTAACATGGGCAGGGTAATTCCGAACACAAACACCATGACGTCCCCAAACAGCGAGATAATAAAATAACTGGACACCAGGATGGCCAGGATAAAGGCGGTGGGATACTGCTTCTTAAATTTGCGGAAGAAATCCTTGTTGTGGGACGTCCAGACAAAGCCCAAGAAGATCAGGACTACGATGGTGCCGCCCAGAATCATTCCAAACGGGTTAAAAAATCTAAGGAAAAAAAAAAAAATGAAATTAGCGGTTTATGTTTTATCCTGGGTTCTATAGAAACGGAAAATTTGGCAAGCATTGGAGCCAATTATTCTGGCTGTAGGCCCAAACGAACTAAGCAGCTTTCGGCCGTCTCTGTGTATGGGCAGTTGCGTGGCATCCTTTATTATTATTATTTTTATCAACATTTATTTATAAAGCGCCAACATATCCCGCAGCGCTGTACAATAAGTGGGTTACATACATTGGACATACAGAGTAACATATAAAGCAACCAATAACCAATACAAGAGGTGAAGAGAGCCCTGCCCAAAAGAGCTTACAATCTACAAGATCCTTCCATTCGGCCCGCAGACTAATCAGTCGGGTACCTTGAAGGCTGGGACGGAGTATGGCAAATGTTGCAAATGCCAGTAATGGACATACTTTGGGCTTCTCTGTCGATTTTGATTATTATTTCTTAGGGTGACGGGGTCCCCTTTAACAGCAGATTGTAGAGCAAAAACAAAACACATATTTCCTATTTACAACAATAGTCACAAAGTATGTTCAGCACAAGCCCTATTCACTGCACTGAGGTAGACAAAGGAGGTACATTTCCCCTTTAATAAGATCTACTTATCCATTTATGGCTACAGCATTGCCATTCCCACCGCCGGCCACGGACACCACGTGAGATGGATAAAAACGCTCCTGCTGTATATTTCCATTCCTGCCTTCACCTGCTGCGGCCAATCACGCTCCCCCTCTCATTGCAACACCATGCATACTTGGGCTGGCACGTTAGCGGAGGGCAGCCGTGCCGGAGGTGGGATTCAGCAACTCTCGTTTATATTTAGAACACAACTTTCGTCTCTGGCCTGGAAAAATGGAATCACTTGGCAGATGTAGTTTTGCCAGATGTGCATTCCCAGACCAACGCCCTACAGCCGACACTACAGCGAGCTGGGAGCATAGAAATCAGCTAGAATGGCACCGGGCATTTGTATGGATAGGGTGGTCCATATTACAAGTCACATGATTTGTTTGACCAAAGATAGACAGCCATCTGATCACAGTAAGCTACACTAGGCAGAAACCCACACAGTCTATTCCTCCTACTGCCGAGTAAATAAAGTCGTAAGTCAACAGAAAACTGATCATTTCTCTTTAAAGGGAGATGGAAGGGCTAATAAAGAGTTAATCTCAAGCTGCAGGCATACCTTCAGTTCTCTCAATTAAGTCTCCCCATATTTCTCCCGTTCAGATGATCAGAAGCCTCATAGAAAAAAAAAAACCGCTGAGCTGTGTAAAGAAAGTTCCCATAATGCCTTGCTCCTGCACCGAGACCAAGACCAGTGCACATGCTCCGCTAGTTAGACTATGAGTCAGCTTCCTGCTGATTGGCTCAGATCCACATTCCTAAGGTGGGGGAGTGAGTTCTTGGCATTCTTGAGGGAGGGGGGGGAGAGGAGAGAGCTGTGTGTCTCTGGCACAGGAAAACAAACACAACAAATCCTTTTTCTTTTGACAGAGGACTCAGGGCAGTGTTTCTGTGAGTGCTTATGGCTGTATTTACATTGACCTTTCTGATAAATCTTACTTAGTTTTTACCTTTCCTTCCTCTTTAATGGAGGACTAAATTCTAAAATTGAATACGACTATAAATACCATATTTTATATACAGAACTTACAGTACCAGCCCAGAGGTTTAGCATCTCTATAATAGTAATGATTCAGGCCTTTGAAGTTGTGCATAGCTGTTCTTTCAGTTAGGCCATGTTTTGTGTGTCAGTGGCACAGCACGTGCTCAGTGTGCTCTGGGCTCTGTCATAGAAGCTGATGCTACAGAGCTGCTTAGGAAGCAAAGAAACTGTGTCTACTACCCCTGCCTCGTAGCTGGGATATCACTATGACAAGGTACATTATTTTAGAGAATCCTGCATGGTTATTATGGGCTGCAACAAGTATGCATAAAAATAAATCCGATCAGCTGGCTCTGAGGTGTCAGTGTATCTGTACTAATGCAGGAACAGCCCAAGCAGCATATGGTAACAAATCTATCTTCTTTTATTGATGATTTTACTGATTTACCTTGCCCAAGTCTCCCATTGGGAGAGGACTAAATTGATGTGCTGATGCAGTCCGACAGGTCTCATACGCCTGCAGTATGATCTGATTGTTGGTCTATTGGCCGCAACACACAGGGGGGCAAACAGGGCACAGATCATCCAAATAGTCAACATGGCTAGCTTTGGTCCCATACACAAAAATGGCACAGGGGGCAGGCAATATCGGCCTGTGTATGGTTTCATGCTTCAAAAGGGACAATGGCCTAGGGCAGGGGGCCCCAACCTTTCTTACTCGGGAGCCACAGTCAAATAAAAAAAAGACTTGGGGAGCAACACAAGCACCATAAAAGTTAATGGAGGAGCCAAATAAGGGCTGTGATTGGCTATTAGGGAGCCTCTATGCACCCTATCAGCTTACAGGGGCTTTATTTGGTAGGAAATCTTGTTTTTATTCAACCAAAACTTGCCCCCAAGTCAGGAATCGAAAAATAACTCCCTGGTTTGGGGGCACTGGGTGCAACATCCAAGGGGTTGGGGAGCAACATGTTGCCCCTGAGCCACTGGTTGGGGATCACTGGCCTAGGGAAAATGGCCTAGTTGCCAGGTTTAGCAGATTAAAGATTAGTTAAAGCTGAATGTCACTAGAATTACATCCACTCTTTGCATTTTAGCAGTAACTTCACCTTTTCTGCCACAAAAAACATCAAACAATGAAACTATTTCAACATATTGAAATATACAAAGATTCAGTGAAACATTTGTGCCAAGACCAACAATTTCTGATCCCACAAACTGGATTAGGCATAAGTAGATGGGGCCTATGGAGCGCAGCTACACACACAACAGATTAGAGGTTACATAAAGCTGCCAGGCTCGGAGCATCTGTTACAGTTAGTCCCAACCTCGTCTGTAAATGTAATTACCGGCAAGCATTCTGCAACGCTGACA
Organism: Xenopus tropicalis; assembly: GCF_000004195.4. Classification (NCBI taxonomy): domain Eukaryota; kingdom Metazoa; phylum Chordata; class Amphibia; order Anura; family Pipidae; genus Xenopus; species Xenopus tropicalis. Next base: position 141,905,491 of record NC_030680.2, read on the forward strand.
GTTCAAAATTAAAACAAACATCTCCCATATATGTAAAAGAAAAAATATATAGAATTGTGTGTTTTTGTATTGGGTTTTATTATTTGTATTTTAACATGACTGTAGATCTCTTTTAACTAAGCTGTTAGAAATAATATTTTGGCTGTTTGATGTACCCAGAGAATAGAGCTGGTGTATGCTTCTGCATTTACACCAGCTCTATGTTGTTCTATTTTTATAGTCGGCTTATTAATGGGGCTAGCTACAAAAACAACTTGGGTAAAACACAGAAAAAAAGCCATTTTTCATTTACATATACAGGTATGGGACCTGTTATCCGGAATGCTCCAGACCCAGGGCTTTCCAGATAAGGGATCTTTCCATAATTTGGATCTCCATGCCATAAGTCTACTAAAAAATCATTTAAACATTAAATAAACCCAGTAGGCTTGTTCTGCCCCCAATAAGGGGTAATTATATCTTAGTTGGGATCAAGTACAGGTACTGTTTTATTATTACAGAGAAAAGGGAATCATTTAACCATGAAATAAACCCAATAGGGCTGTTCTGCCCCAATAAGGGGTAATTATATCTTAGTTGGGATCAAGTACAGGTACTGTTTTATTATTACAGAGAAAAGGGAATCATTTAACCATGAAATAAACCCAATAGGGCTGTTCTGCCCCAATAAGGGGTAATTATATCTTAGTTGGGATCAAGTACAGGTACTGTTTTATTATTACAGAGAAAAGGGAATCATTTAACCATTAAATAAACCCACGTCCCAAGCATTCTGGATAAGACGTCCCATACCTGTACTAGTCTATTAATATTTTCTTAATATTTTCACACTTATGGGGCAATATCTGTCTCTCTAAATACAGGTACAGGTACTGTTTTATTATTACAGAGAAAAGGGAATCATTTAACCATTAAATAAACCCAATAGGGCTGTTCTGCCCCCAATAAGGGGTAATTATATCTTAGTTGGGATCAAGTACAGGTACTGTTTTATTATTACAGAGAAAAGGGAATCATTTAACCATTAAATAACCATGAAATAAACCCAATAGGGCTATTCTGCCCCCAATAAGGGGTAATTATATCTTAGTTGGGATCTCTAACTCTAACTTTCAGAATGCCAAACCTAGATCTTCAAAAAAAAAAAAAAAAAAAGGGGGGCAAACACCACAACCACAAAACAAAAAAAAGACCAATTGCAAATAGTCTTAGAATAACAGCCTCACGTTATAAAATAGTTTTATGGAGGCCTACCCCTTTAAGTGTGAGTCAAGTGATATATATGCAGTGAATCAGCAAACCCTCGGCAGCTGTTCAATTCCCATTTAAGAATGCAGAACAGATAAGATATTGGGAAATGATGGAAACTGTAGTTGAGTTTTATTTAGAGAGACAGATATTGCCCCATAAGTGTGAAAATATTAAGAAAATATTAATAGACTAGTACAGGTATGGGACGTCTTATCCAGAATGCTTGGGACGTGGGGTTTTCCGGATAAGGGATCTTTCCATAACTTGGATCTCCATAAGTCTGCTAAAAATCATTTAAATATTGAATAAACCCAATAGGGCTGTTCTGCCCCAAAAAGGGGTAATTATATCTTAGTTGGGATCAAGTACAGGTACTGTTTTATTATTACAGAGAAAAGGGAATCATTTAACCATGAAATAAACCCAATTGGGCTGTTCTGCCCCCAATAAGGGGTAATTATATCTTAGTTGGGATCAAGTACAGGTACTGTTTTATTATTACAGAGAAAAGGGAATCATTTAACCATTAAATAAACCCAATAGGGCTGTTCTGCCCCCAATAAGGGGTAATTATATCTTAGTTGGGATCAAGTACAGGTACTGTTTTATTATTACAGAGAAAAGGGAATCATTTAACCATGAAATAAACCCAATTGGGCTGTTCTGCCCCCAATAAGGGGTAATTATATCTTAGTTGGGATCAAGTACAGGTACTGTTTTATTATTACAGAGAAAAGGGAATCATTTAACCATTAAATAAACCCAATAGGGCTGTTCTGCCCCAATAAGGGGTAATTATATCTTAGTTGGGATCAAGTACAGGTACTGTTTTATTATTACAGAGAAAAGGGAATCATTTAACCATGAAATAAACCCAATAGGGCTGTTCTGCCCCCAATAAGGGGTAATTATATCTTAGTTGGGATCAAGTACAGGTACTGTTTTATTATTACAGAGAAAAGGGAATCATTTAACCATGAAATAAACCCAATAGGGCTGTTCTGCCCCCAATAAGGGGTAATTATATCTTAGTTGGGATCAAGTACAGGTACTGTTTTATTATTACAGAGAAAAGGGAATCATTTAACCATTAAATAAACACAATAGGGCTGTTCTTCCCCCAATAAGGGGTAATTATATCTTAGTTGGGATCAAGTACAGGTACTGTTTTATTATTACAGAGAAAAGGGAATCATTTAACCATTAAATAAACCCAATAGGACTGTTCTGCCCCCAATAAGGGGTAATTATATCTTAGTTGGGATCAAGTACAGGTACTGTTTTATTATTACAGAGAAAAGGGAATCATTTAACCATTAAATAAACCCAATAGGACTGTTCTGCCCCAATAAGGGGTAATTATATCTTAGTTGGGATCAAGTACAGGTACTGTTTTATTATTACAGAGAAAAGGTACTGGTTAAAAATTAGAATTACTTGCTTATAATGGAGTCTATGGTAGATGGCCTTTCCAGAATTCAGATATTTCTGGATAACGGGTTTCAGAATAAGGGATCCCATACCTGTACATAATACAATGTGTTGTACTGCTGTATATCCCTAGGAATACAGTAGCTCCTCCCTTTCCCAGTACTTCCATTGACGGTAGGTCTATCAGTAGCGCGTAGTCCATACATGGAAAGATTGTGTAGCCAGAAAATCCCCTGCCATAGACAATACTGAGAATAGCCTCTAGTTAAGCACATGTAGAGACAATGATCAGTAAATGATCAGCATTGTCTATTTCTGTAGCCACGACAAGTAGCTGCTACTAGTAGCTCCGTGTGGCTTCTGCCTATAACACTATGATGATTATATATATATATATATATATATATATATATATATATATATATACCCTGTTAAAACTCACTGATCCATAAAATGTATGTTATATATGAAGAAGGAATGGCTGGCAGCTGTATGGGTTTTACAGCAGCCCTACCTATAGGAAACCTATACAGTCAGCCCTATGCCACCCTGGCACCTCTCTCCTTACCCCACCAGGCAGATGACGGCGGCTGCCATGGCCAAATAGTTGGTCTGGTAGTAGAGCAGGTTGCTGATCACTCTGTTATTCCATTTAGAGATATCTTTGAAGTCGGGCACGGCGAATCGGTCGCTGCCGGGGAAGAAATCCTCCCAGGGTCGGAGAGGAGCTACCTGCACATCCATATTGCCTCTGTACCAAGTAGCGGAGATGGGAGAGGCCAACGCGCATGCGCTTTACAGCTCTTATTACCTCACCCTGTCAGAGCCAACATTCCCAGTGTGCATCGCGCTCGCTTAAGCTGAAGTACGCATGCGCTTTACAGCTCTTTTTCCCCTCATCCTGTCAGAGCCAACATTCCCAGTGTGCATTGCGCTCGCTTAAGCCCTACGCATGCGCGTAGGAATGCTATAGTCAAAGCCAAGCGGCTCCGGTGTGTAGCGTGTAAGTTTGTGTATTTTTGTGTGGTAATTTATTATTCGAAACGCTACTACGCATCTCTTTTCTGCGCGCCTGGAGACGCTCTAGCCCCGTGAAGTAAAGTTCGATGGTTTTTTTCTCAGAACCAGCGCTACCGGAAGTGGTACATTATTTTTAAAAGCGGTGGAACTGGGAAGCAACAACAACAACAAGGTGTGAATGTGTAAAAACAAACGTATTATTAGCAAAGGGATAGGAAAGTGCAGCAGCAAACAGGCTAGGATTGCTAGTGTCGGGGTGTTTATGCGCTTTTCTGGCGACAAGGTCACAGGCGGCTGCCACTACAACTCCCAGCATTCATAGCTAGCTTTTGTAGTTCACAGGAAATAGTCATTGATTTAATATTGGTCTTGTGTGAGACACAAACAGACTCCTTGCTTATTTCCAAAAATGTTTATATGGGTTTTGTAGCTTTTTGTTACGTGGGTCATTGTTGCATATTGTGGGATGTTGTAGGATGTGAGTGCATTTTTTTTTTAAAGAGGGCAGTTGTGTGCATGTGACTATATTACCTGCCAATATCTGAAAGTGGCAATTACCAGCACTGGAAAACATTGGCCACACTCACGTTATACAGGCATTGGATCCCTTATCCAGAAAGCTCTGAATTATGGGAAGGCCATCACCCATAGAGCCCATTTTAATCAATAATCCACATTATTAAAAATATGGATTCCTTTTTCTTTGTATTAAGAAAACAAAACTTTTTATTTGTTCCAAACTAAGCTATATTTCAACTATTGTGTTTATTTAATGTTTGATTATTAAGCAGGATTTACTTTAACTTTGCCATCTAGGCGATATCTTGGAAGTGCTGAATGGAAAGACATAAGATTTGGGGGTGATACAGAATTTGCCTAAATAACAGTGGACACAAAATGGCGCCGGCCTGCTTCCTGTGACTGTAACTTTATTAAATTTATTTAAGTAAAGTTTATTATTTTGCTCTACTAACATGATACAAAAGGATTTGGAAGTATATCTAAAGGTGGCCATACACATTAAGATCCGCTCGCTTGGTGAAGTCGCCAAGCGATCGGATCATCTCCTGATATCCCCACCTACGGGTGGGCGATATCGGGCAAATGTAGGCTAATTCGATTGTTTGGCCCTGGGGCCAAACAATCGAATGTTAACGGCGGCAATGGGTGCAGTCGGTTCGGGGACCGCATCGGCTTGTTGATCCGACTAAATCTTTTAACCTGCCTGATCGATATCTGCCCAATTTCAGGCCAGATGTAGGTCGGGCAGGCCCGTCTTTGCTGCCCCTACACGGGCCGATAAGCTGCCGAATCAGTCTGTGGGGCTGATATGGGCAGCTACAATCGACCCGTGTATGGCCACCTTAAGAGTGACAGCTCCCCTTTAAATGTGGCCTGTAACTGGAGTCCCAAGCCGGACTTAGATTTCTTACTATTGAGTGCTATTCTGATACCTACTGGGAGCTGCTATCTTGCTCCCTTCCCATTGTTCTGCTGATCGGCTGCTGGGGGTGAGGGGGGGGGGATATCACTCCAACTTGCAGCGCAGCAGTAAAGTGTGCCTGAGTCTGAGCTTTCAGCCAGCGCTACACATTAGAACTGCTTTCAGCTAACCTATTGTTTCTCCTACTCCCATGTAACTGGAGGAGTCCCAAGCCGGACTTGGATTTCTTACTATTGAGTGCTATTCTGATACCTACTGGGAGCTGCTATCTTGCTCCCTTCCCATTGTTCTGCTGATCGGCTGCTGGGAGGAGGGGGGATATCACTCCAACTTGCAGCGCAGCAGTAAAGTGTGCCTGAGCCTGAGCTTTCAGAAGGAGCCAGCGCTACACATTAGAACTTCTTTCAGCTAACCTATTGTTTCTCCTACTCCCATGTAACTGGAGGAGTCCCAAGCTGGACTTGGATTTCTTACTATTGAGTGCTATTCTGATACCTACTGGGAGCTGCTATCTTGCTCCCTTCCCATTGTTCTGCTGATCGGCTGCTGGGGGTGAGGGGGGGGGATATCACTCCAACTTGCAGCGCAGCAGTAAAGTGTGCCTGAGTCTGAGCTTTCAGCCAGCGCTACACATTAGAACTGCTTTCAGCTAACCTATTGTTTCTCCTACTCCCATGTAACTGGAGGAGTCCCAAGCCGGACTTGGATTTCTTACTATTGAGTGCTATTCTGATACCTACTGGGAGCTGCTATCTTGCTCCCTTCCCATTGTTCTGCTGATCGGCTGCTGGGAGGAGGGGGGATATCACTCCAACTTGCAGCGCAGCAGTAAAGTGTGCCTGAGTCTGAGCTTTCAGAAGGAGCCAGCGCTACACATTAGAACTTCTTTCAGCTAACCTATTGTTTCTCCTACTCCCATGTAACTGGAGGAGTCCCAAGCTGGACTTGGATTTCTTACTATTGAGTGCTATTCTGATACCTACTGGGAGCTGCTATCTTGCTCCCTTCCCATTGTTCTGCTGATCGGCTGCTGGGGGTGAGGGGGGGGGATATCACTCCAACTTGCAGTGCAGCAGTAAAGTGTGACTGAAGTTTATCAGAGCACAGGTCACATGGCTGTGGCATCCTGGGAAATGAAGAATATGGCTAGCCCCATGGGAAATGTCACAATTAAATGTAAATGTAAAATAGTAGAGGTATTAAGAGAGAGTTTGTCTTCAAGTATTAGCTCTAGTATGATAAATATGGCAGCACTGCATACGCTAGGTGCTCTGCGATAATTTGCCAGCCCATTCAGTGTATTTTTCTGATTTTTTATTTTTCTATTTTTGCTGAATTGCCGTCTTTTTCCCTTGCAGAACTTCAGCATGAGCAGCTACAGAGACAAACCCTGGGCCAACATTCCTGATCGAGAGGTTGGAAAGTTTATTTAATGTCCTTGGTGGGCAGATATAATTTGCTGTAGACTATTAGCAGTGTGTATTAATAAAGCACCAACATATTCCAGAGTGCTGTAAAATAGAAGGGTGAATACAATTACTGACTGAAAGAGTAGTTAAAGAGGGTCCTTCTCAATAGAGCTTAGAACAGGGGTCCCCAACCTTTCTTACTCGTGAGCCACAATCAAATGTAAAAAGACTTGGGGAGCAACACAAGCACCATAAAAGTTCATGGAGGTGCCAAATAAGGGCTGTGATTGGCTATTAGGCAGCCTCTATGCACCCTATCCGCTTACAGGGGCTTTATTTGGTAGGAATCTTGTTTTTATTTAACCAAAACTTGCCCCCAAGTCAGGAATTCAAAAATAACTACCTGGTTTGGGGGCACTGAGAGCAACATGTTGCCCCTTGATACTTAATTCCATAACTATATATGTGTTTATTAGTATAAATTATACTGCCTTGCCATGGTTGGGTCCTTGGATCTGTTCCAGTGAGGGCACTGTCTGCAAGGAGTTTGCATTTTCTCACTGTGCTAGTGGGGGGGTTTCCTCTTTGTACTTCAGTTTCTTACTAAGCACCCCCCCCCCAAAAAAAACCCAAAAAACATATAGGTGCATTAAAGACCATAGTATGGGTGTAAATGTGTCAGCTTCATTAGGTTAGGGACTGATATGTGAATGGCGCATAATTGCTGAGGCACTATTGATTATTTTGACACCATGTAAATAAAGGATTAATAATTACATATTTCTACAGTAAAACAAAAACTCTCTTACAGGACAGGTTAAATATGAGTGGAATTTCATCATCGCATTCAGCACCAAGATCATATGAGAATGAAAGAGCATTTCAAATGGGACACTACAGTGACTATGTAAGGTTTTTTTTTTAATTATCGCATTTTAGAAATGTATTGTACACTTTATAATAGTTATTTTTTAATACTATTGTTCAACACATTGTTTAGTAAACTGAGCAAAGTATGAGGCAGCTGGATTCACATTACAGTGCTAAGTGGCCAAAAGTTTGCTTTGATGCATTAATTCCTGTGTAGCACATTGGTGTTGGGCCAAATTCATGACATTTGTGTGTTTAATGTATTTTTATTATAGTACTTGGATATTTTTCCATGTATTTTTATGCATTCTGTCAATATTTGATATGGCTCTATTATCTGGAATGATTGGGACCTGGGTTTCTGGATAAGGATTTTTTTCTGTAATCTGAATTAATATATTTTAAGCCTACTAAAGAGCATATAAACGTAATTAAATCCCAACAGAATTATTTAACTACCAATAAGAATACAGTATTTTTTTTCTTTACAGGACAGGGTTAAAGCAAGTGGGATTTCATCATCTCTGTCAGTGCAAAGAGCCTATGAGGATGAAAGACCGTTTCAGAGGGCACACTATAGTGACTATGTAAGTTTTTTTTCTTTTTACCTAAAATGCAATAATTAAATGTATTTACACTTTTTGTGTAAAAATGAATACAAGGAGTTTGCACTGAACTACTTCCGTATTTATTTCCTGTTATAGTTAGTTTTTCACTGCAGGGCTAAGTTGCTTAAAGTTTGCTTTGCTGCATTTACTCTGTAGCATGTTGGTGTTGGGCCAAATTCATTACATTTTTTTAGTAGCAGTATAACATCTTTGTGTTTACTGTATTTTTAGTAAACTATTTTGCTGTGAGTTCCATGTAATTTTCTGCATTGTCACGCGTGAATGTGACTTGGATTGTAAGCTCCATTAGGGTAGGCAGTATAATCTTTTTAAATTGCTATTATATATGTTACTGCAATGTAAACAAAGCATTAATAATATATTTCTCCATTAAAAAATATCTTTTACAGGACAGGGTTGACGAAAGTGGGTTTTCATCATCTCAGTCAGCCCAAAATACATACAAGGATGAAAGACCATTTCAGAAAGGACATGTAAGTTTGTTTTTTTTTATGTAAAGTTTTGAAAGGTTTTCTCTTGGTCAGTTTCCTCTTACACTTGAAAACATACAGGCAGGTTAATTGGCTCCCGATAAAAATAGTCTATTCTGTTTGTGAATGTGACATTGCAAGTTTCATTAGGGTAGGGACTAATATATGAATGATGTATAGTCTCTGTATATTTCTACATTAAAATATCTCTCTGTTACAGGACTGGGGAAATACCAGTGGGATTTCATCATCTCAGTCAGCTCAAAGAACATATGAAGACGAAAGACCATTTCAGAAGGGACATGTAAGTTTTTATATAAAGTTTAAAAAGTTTCCTCTTGGTATTTCAGGTTCTTCCTACACGCCAAAAAAAATAAAAAAATACAGGCAGGTTAACTGGCTCCTGATAAAATTGCTTGTTGTGTGTGTGAATGTGACTTACATTGTAAGCGCCATTTGGATAGGGCCTGATATGTATAATCTCTGTAAATTGTTCCTTATATTTCTACATTCAAAATCTCTTTTACAGGTCAGTGGTAATACAGGTGGGTTTTCATCATCTCAGTCAGCACAAAGAACATATGAAGATGAAAGACCATTTCAAAAGGGACATGTAAGTTTTTATAAAAAGTTTAAAAAATTTTCTCTTGGTATTTCAGGTTCTTCCTACACTCCAAAAAAAAAAATCACAGGCAGGTTAACTGGCTCCTGATAAAATTGCTTGTTATGTGTGTGAGTGTGATTTACATTGTAAGCGCCATTTGGATAGGGCCTGATATGTGGATGATGTATAATCTCTGTTTATTGTTCCTTATATTTCTACATTCAAAATCTCTTTTACAGGACAGGATAAATACAAGTGGGTTTTCATCACCTCAGTCGGCGCAAAGAACATATGAGGATGAAAGACAATTTCATAAAGGACCTGTAAGTTTTTAGCAGTATAACATTTGTTTACTGTATTTTTATTATAGTATGTTGTTTCATGTGATTGTATGCATTTTGTCACTTGTTAGAATGTGACTTGGATTGTAGGCTTTATTAGGGTAGGGTGATGTGTAATCTCTGTAAAGTCTACATGTTGCCAAAATGTAAATAAAGCATTAATATATATTTCTACAGTAAAAAAAAAAAATCTCTTACAGGACTGGGGAAATACAAGTGGGACTTTATCATCTCAGTCAGCACAAAGAACATACGAGGATGAAAAACCATTTCAGAAGGGACATGTAAGTTTTATCGGTACAGGTATGGAACCTGTTATCCAGATGGCTCAGGACTTGGTGTTTTCTGAATAAGGAGTCTTTCTGTAATTTGGATCTCCATACCATTTAAATATCATTTGAATATTAAATAAACCCAATAGGATTGTTTTACCTCCAATAATTAATTTTATCGTAGTTGGGATCAACTTCTTTCTAATTACAGAAAAAAGGGGAAATCATTTTAAAAATGTGAAATGTTTGATTAAAATAGAATCTATGGCAGATGGCCTTCCAATAACCGCAATGTAAATTGGGGTTTAGGATTGATAATATATATTCAATAAAAAAATCTCTTTTACAGGGAAATACAAGTGGGATTTCATCATCTCAGTCAGCGCAAAGAACACATGAAGATGAAAGACCATTTCAGAAGGCACACTATAGTGACTATGTAAGTTTTTGGTTTTTTTTCCGTTTACTTAAAATGCAATAATGTATTTCATAAGGGACATGTAAGTTTTTAGTAGCATAACATTGGTGTTAACTGTATTTTTAATATCATATTTTCATGTAAGTTCCATGTGATTTTATGCATTTTGTCACCTTTTTAACATCATAAAATGATTACTAGAACAGAGCTACCAGTTATAGTTTGTGCTACAGATATACAGGTATTGTTAATGCGACTTGCCGAATTTTTCTCCATGTCCTCCTCCACACACACTGCTGCTCCACATTTTCTGTTGTGTAGAAAAGAAGTGTTATCTATATATAGATAGGATGTGGTTCTGGCACAAGGAAGGTGCAACCCTTGCCCACAGTTAGATGTATGCCTGTTTGTAACACATAACCTTGCCAGCTCTCATGGTGCTGCTATAAAGCCCAAAAAATGACTGCTGCAGCTTTCTAGGCTAGGAACAGTGCTTTTAGCTGTTTTCCATGCTAGGAACAGTGTCCATGGCTGCTTTCATAGTACTGTTTTCAGGCTAGGAACAGTCAATGCACAGTTTTCCAGGCTAGGAACAGCACTGCTACTGATTTCCAGGCTTGGAATAGTGGATGCAGCTGATCAATTTTTCTCCACAATCTGCAAGTTGCAGTTGACATATATTTTCCCTCCCTGTACACTTTAATAATATTGCCCTCCTTGCCACAACTCCAATGATTTGCAGTCTGCTTAGTTTGCAAAGCATACTCTGCTCTCTTGGTTCTACAAAAGAAGAATAAACATAAGATTATCGTGTTTTTTTTTTTTTTTTTAATGGAAACAAACCAGGAATATCCAAAACTAAATAGGAATTCACTTTGGATCTCGCCCTAACTGGCCACAGCATTGGTCTCTACTTAATAATGAGCCCACAGTTCTAGGAACCAATGATATAAGGGCTGCACTGATACAGAATCTTACACAGACCATCTGGTGCATAGCCCCCTTCGGCAAGCTTTGATTGCAAGATCGCTACACCAAAGCCTGAAAGATGTAAACAGGCATGTCAGATTTACAATGTGTTTAACTGTGAGTATCCAAAATTCTATTTTGCCAAGAATTCAGTTTACATTGCACATACCTTTCGACTATTGTGGTACATTTTGTGGTAGGCCATCTTTGGAAATTTTCAAATTGTCTTCTAATATTGTCTATGAGGTTTATAGACGCAAACAGGCAGTAATCCCCTCAAAACAAAGACAACAATGGGTCTCATTTACTAATACTTGGGTATATTTGTCATGGTTCAGTTAAGGTCCCCCTTGGACCGATTCGGCAGCTAATCGGCCCATGTATGGGCAGAACAGAGCGGCATGGCCGACCGATATCTGGCCTGAAATTGGCCAGATCTCGATCGGCCAGGTTAGAAAATCTGGTCGGATCGGGGACCGCATCGGCTCGTTGATGCGGTCCCCGAACCGACTGCCCCATAACCACAAATGGCCTGGGGCCAAACGATCAGATTATTTTTTTTTAAAGTTACTTTCTACCCGATATCGCCCACCCGTAGGTGGGGATATCGGGTGAAGATCCGCTCGCTTGGCGACATCTTATAGTGTATGGGCACCTTTACTGGGACAACCTGATAAAAGCTAATAGATGATTAGGCATAAGTCTAATAAATTCATGTCACAGTGTTGCACTGATTGCATGTACAATTCAGACTATGCAGCCCTTCTAGCTACTTTTTCTAGACGTGCCCCTGTATTTTCAAGTGACCTGGTAACTGTAGTCCATTCTGCAGGGTGAGTTTTCTGTGATCTGATAAACGAATTGTCTACTTTATTAGCACAACCCATAGAGTATCTTTAGTTTTCCTGTTTGCCCTGTTCAACTCAAGTAATAAAAAAAAAAAAGATTTTTCACAATAGGCAAAAAGTATGGGCAATACAAGGCCTATTCATTGCACTTACATTGAACAAAGGGGTATAATGTCCCTTTTATTGATATTTGCTTTTTTTTTTTAAATATCAGCTTTCCCTTATTCTTGCATTGTATTCCCTTTTACTGTGTCTTCCAGAGATACTGCAAGAAATCACCCCAAAGATTTTTTTTTTTTTTGGGCTGATAATAGGTGCAAACCTATTCTTGGCTATTTGCAATTTTCATGGACTTTGGTCAGTTAGTTATATGATACTAAATGTTAAATATTTTGTATTTTTTTTTTTTTACCTGACTTTCTTGAATTTTATGCTGCAGATGTTTGTTTGAGTGTTACAGGAACACACTATGGATTTTCTTCAGTTCCTCGGTACAACTTTTATTTAGTATCAGCTCAAAAGATTAACATTCTTTTCTTTTGTTTTCGGAACGATTTGCATCTTCACCTCTAAAGAATATGAGGCCATTTTCCAGTCAAGGTGAGTCTTATATGATTTTTATCTTACAGATAGGTTTTCATTTGATGTTGGAAAGCCACTGGGTTGCTTTCCAGCATGAATGACTGCTGAAGATAAATTCAGTCCTTGAGGACTTAAGGAGTGGCTGCGCTGAAAGATCTTTTTTTTTTTTTTTTTTTTTTTTTTTGGACAAATTCATTTTCTGTGCTGAAAAGATGCTTGCTTTGAAAAAAAATATATTTAAAAATGTGTTTATGGATGCACAAAGATAAATTTTAATTTGAGGTCTATTTGGACGGACCTGTACTGTTCCTGATCCACAACACACATTTTTACTTACTCAGTACCGTAACTTGATCTAATATTTTACATCTTTATCCACAACCCACACTTTAACCCCCTAATCACTATAAAACTATAAGTGGCATCTTCATAAAGCTGGAAATGCTTCATGAGAGAATGGGGGAAGGTGACAGGGGTGGAGTAGGAGATTATTTTGATACCCACACTCCTACCTGCACCTGCATTTCTGATACTTTCGCAGTCTTTTGACAACATTATTTCGGGAACCTGACCCACTGCAGGATCCTTCTTGTGAGAATTATCACTACATTATTCAAGAGGCGAGCATTGATAATTGATAATATCATATATTAAAAATGTAAAGTAAAACAGAAGATATGTTTTTCTGGTCTACTTAAAAATGGCATCGCTTTGAAACAAGTATGAAAACAGTGGAAAAAGAATGTCTGGGAAGAGCTTAATCCAGAAATATTCTGTTCATGCAACGAAGAAGCAAACTAAGAGTAAAACACGTCTCTTCTTCGAATAATCATTGAACGTTCAAGAACAAGGAAACCCTTAAAATGATTGCTTCTGCAAACACCTGCCAACTCTATTCCCTTGCCAATTGCCATATTTATTGTGCTTCAAACCAAGTGCAGTCCTTGAGAAGCTCCCTCTATCTTTCAAGATTGTGGCCGCCATATTGTATCCACCAACAACAACAACATCATCATCCATACCTGTATGGTTAGTCTGCTCATGCATGGTGTAGCTATAGCTATTTGCTTTACCAGAAAATGAAGAAGGACTAATGCTAGCACCACACAAACTGTAGAACTAAACAGTGAGTGTACCCTTGGATATGGAACTTGCACTTGTATTGGAAGGGATATTATCGAAGGCAGTCAGTCCGAGTCTACCACACCACATGGTATTTGTTTTCGGTGAAACATTAAGAAGCCTATTAAGCTTTGTGCAGATACGTGCATTATGCAAAAAAAAAAATAGACTTTGCCGTAGAACTGCAAGGGGAATTTATTGATATTTTGGAGGCTTAGTAAAATTTTGTGATCTTACCTGTCAGGAATAATGTTTTACACATTATGTGACTTCTTGTGACTATGGAAATTCATTCGCTATGGGAATAAGAGCATCAACGACTTTTTTTTTTTATACAATTGCGTATGTATAAATTAAGAGCAACCAAGTGATTCTGATCTAAAAGAACAAGTGTTTCCAAATTTTTCCCTACTTGACAAGTTACAAAGCTATTGAAGGCAGTTTGTGAAACACATCTGGATATGATGAAATGTCAAACGGCTGATGCCCCTTAAGTGAGTTTTGGGCTCTTCTGCTTCTTTCTCTACCTTAAAGACTCACCATATGGAAAATCTTTATTCTGAAGAGGAAAAGACAGCTGTTATCTTGTAAATTGGCATTAAAGAAAATGTTACAGTTTTACTGTGTGCCTGGTTGTGAAATATAATATGCAAGTCAATCCAACACGAAAAGACAATTTGCCGTTCATATTCAGTTTCATCAGGAGCCAGTTAATCTGCCTGTATATATATTTGGAATGTGGACTGAAGCTGAAGTACCTGGTGAAATCCCACACAGACATGAGAAATCAGAAATCAGACTCAGGACCCCAGCACTACAAGGCAGACCTGCTAGCCACTGAGCCACTTAAAATAAAAGCTCCCCAGTGGATTGATCAATTGTCCCAACCATCTTTCCAGAGGCAGTCATCATCCTGCTTTTGCTGAAGCCCTAATACAACATGATCGGCTAAAGAGAAGGGGCTTCCAAGTAAAGATCTGCGGCTCACAGACCCCATCAGAATTGGCATTTACTAAACAAAGTATGCAAAAAGAGAGGAGGCTTGGTAATTGTGTATATTGCACAAATGTATTCTACAGGTCCTGCAAGGCTGCAGCTTCTTCTCCTTTTGTTGTTCGGGTATTGATTGAGATTTTTATGTATTTGTTTTTCGTTCAGAAATAATGTGACGTTACAGTACCTCCCAAGCATGATATTTTGTACTTTAGGATGTGGCATCTTGTGACAATGGACATTAATTCGCTATCAATAAGAGGGAATGAGAGCATCAATGGCTTTGTGTCACAGATTTTTTATACAAAATATTTTCTAATATGTATTCCAATTTTTCTTTGCTTGACAAGTTACAAATGCATTGGAAGCAGGTTGTTTGTGACACACATCTGGATCTGAAACAGTTGCCCCTTGAGTGAGTTTTTGAGACTCTTGCTTCTACTTCTTTCTCAACCTTAAAGACTTGTCGCGTGGAAATTCTTTGTACGGAACCGGAAAAGACATTATTTACCTTGTAAATTGGTGTGATCCAAAACTTTACATCGGCTGTTTCCATTGCTTTTTAAAATGTGTCCAACTAGAAGTTTTACAGTGTGACTGGTTGTGAAGTATAAAATGCAGATAAATCCATCATGAATAGACATTCATGTTCAATAGTCATTCAGTTTTATCAGGAGCCAATTAACCTGCCTGTATGTATCTGGAGTGTAGGAGGAGAACTGAAGTACATGGAGGAAACCCATGCAGGCACGGGGAGAACATACATACTCCTTGCAGATCAGTTCCCTGGAATCGAACTCAGGACCCCAGCATTGCAAGGCAGACCTGCTACCCACGGAGTCTCTGTGCTGCTGTGGCGAATGTATACTTTCTATGAAGCTTATTGGAAGCAATATGATTGGCTGAAGAGGAGGGGCTTGCAAGTGGAGATCTTTGGGCCACAGACCCCATCATGACTGGCATATACCAAACTATGCAAAAGGAGAGGATGCTCAGTAATTACCTATATTCTACCAAATGCATGTAAATATAGTGTACTATCCCTGCAAAGCTGCAGAACTATTCTGATCCAGTCAGTGGTTCTAAATGTCTCCTGATGGTTCACTTGACAGGCTGAAGGAAAACTACTGCCCTTCTAATTATCCCAAAAGGACACGTGGTTTTAAAGGTTTTTCATGATGAAAAGTATATCTTTCAAGTCACAAGTGTATGGATATATCTAACATATCCCAGAATCTCTTCTATAGTGCTGTTTACTATTCTGCATTAGGGCATGGCATGGCCCCCTTCAAGTGTCCAGTCGCCATTAAGTGTCTGTATTTCTTTTTACCTTTGCGTTGTACTTTTTAAGAACATTCCTGATTCTTTTAAGGTCTTCTGAAGCCAAAGGAAATTATGCTGGTATGACATCTATATCAAGTGACTGCTGAAAAGCCAAATATTTCCTTTGCTGATTCATTTTGATAGAAATCTTCCAAAAAAACAAAACAAAACATCTTTTGCCCTGAAACTTGAAAAAAGTTGGTGCAGTTTCCAAGGACGGCAAGATCCCACCCTGCTTTTGTTGAAACCTGGTCAACTTTCATGGTAACTTTTCAGCAGAGGTGGCACTGCACTTGTGCACTGGCCCTAGGTCTGTGGGTCTGCATATTGCATTCCAGCCCCCAAGGATTTCAAGTCCCTTTAGATGTTGATCTAGAGGAAGAAGAGTCTTCGTTATTTTCATCCAATTTCAGGGTGATTGGAGTTAAAGTAGGGTTTCTCGGAACATCTGCCAGTTATCCCCTTTTCCTCCTATTTTTCTATCCACTCATTAGGCCTCTAATCTTTTGCTGCAGGAATATGGTTGTGTCTAATGCTCAGTTGGACAGTGCTATAGGAATTTGTGGCCAAAACTACAGTCGTACTTGCCTCACAACTGTGCCACATTATAAAATTCCTCCCCCCTATTCAATTCCACAGTACTTTGTGGCATTGCTTAATATCGTTTAAGGTATTTCCATAATTAATAATGGTTTAAATATATGGATATTCCCATTTCATTCATCTTTGTATATATGTTAATATGCATGTAATATTCAAGAGTCATGAATATCCTATAACAAATAGCCATAAAAACCGTGCTTAGTGGGGGGTACATTATCCTTATAATACATGAGTGATACTCGGAGTTCCCTGTATAACTCAGCCTGCAGCCTTGTGCCTTTATATGGGCACAGAACCCCTCAGTGACTGCTAATATCCTTATCATTTACAGTAGGGGGTACATTATCCCTTATAATACATGAGTGATACTCAGAGTACGAGTGCAAATGTAAAATAAAGAACTAATAGTGAGAACTAACTGTATTACCACATGCTGGAAGATAACTACAACAGTTACATGTCTTGGTATACAGCTCTGCAAGCCGGTGGTAATTAAATGGAACATTCTCCTCCTTACGTGACCCTTTGCCGCCTTTGTTTTAACAGACAAGATGAAGACGCAACAGAAAAAGACAATGCAGTTTTTGAAAGATTACATGAAAAGAGCAGATCGAGAGCCTTTGATTGGTATGTCTGACTTTCTACGTCCATCTTATGTTTTTCTTTCTTTAACACTTTATTGTAGTTCATGTAAAGGGCTGATTCTGCAGTTTATCTGCCCATTTATGGGGCCCCCTGACAGGCCTCCCCTACTGATATCTGACCAAAAATAGGCCAGATATCGGACAGGCTTGATTTTTCCATCTGATCAAGGACTGCATTGTGGTTTTGTCCTCATTACGAGGTGCCTATTCCCATTGTGATTTGATCATTTGGCCCTGGGGATGCTATTGCTATCTCTGAACCAGGCAGTAGCTTCTGGGTTCTCAGTGTCCTTCATCAGTTGTCACAGTGCATAATATGGATCACACATCACTTGCACATTGAATGGCAGAAATAACGGCTACCAGACTTAGAATAAATTGAGTGTAATTGCATCCATTCCACAAAATAATGCAGGGTCAGTTGTGCTAATCCCCCTGGCAAGTTTGATGACAATGGAACTCTGGGAAGAAATGCTGCATTGTAGGGAGGAGAATGGTCATTGCCTCCAGATTGCACCTTGTGCTTTGCCCGTTTTGGTCATGAATGACCAACAAGCTTTGGGAAAATTGCGCAGTTGGGTCAGGCTGTATTGTATTTGATTCTTTATTTATAAAATGTATTCACCCATGTAGAGGTACATAGTTATTTTATAGTGTGTTTAGCTGCATATATCCGCTTGTATAGGTTTGGGTGTGCATGTACCTGTGTGTGAATGGGGGGTATTCTGTTGTTGCCATACACAATGACAAGCAGGTTGTGTCTGTAACCATATCTTAGGGGGTTTTGGAAGAGGGTGTGGTCACTTGTGGGTGGGGCTTAGGATGATTGAGCCTTTATAACTACTTTTATTGCTTTCAGGCTTGGAATATATCATGGAATACAGAGTTCAGACAAAAGCAAGAAAAATTGAAACAAAATATATATGTGAGATCTGCAAGGCTGACACTGAATTAACACCGATGATTGAGCATCTGTGTGGCGTTAAACACAGGAAACTCTATCTGGTGAGTGTGACTGCCAGTCTGTGCGGGGAATATTAGAGACATGTTAGAGAGGTCTTAGAAATTTTACACTGTGTAACCTTTAGCTCCCCCTTTAGCGTGAGGATCCATTTTTGAGGTTCAGAATCCCAATCATAAGGCAACATAATATTGTGTTTATATTGAATTGTATAGCTCTTAAATTATGTTGCTTATACAGCTTTGTACTCTAACATACATGATTCTCTCATGACAGGCAAAAGAATATCCATTTGTCCTTAAGGCTCCATCCAACAAAAATGAAGATCGCAGTCAGTTCATAAGACGAATGGCCCTTGAAATAGAGCAGGAAGAAGGGACAAAGATGTATAAGGTGACTTTTTTGGGTGGCTATGTATAGAACTATGCTGGTTGAGCTTTATAGAGAAGTGGGCAGTACTTTCCTTCCTTAAATAAACACAATAGGATTGTACTACCCCCAATAAGGGGTAATTATATCTTAGTTGGGATCAAGTACAGGTACTGTTTTATTATTACAGAGAAAAGGGAATCATTTAACCATGAAATAAACCCAATAGGGCTGTTCTGCCCCCAATAAGGGGTAATTATATCTTAGTTGGGATCAAGTACAGGTACTGTTTTATTATTACCGAGAAAAGGGAATCATTTAACCATGAAATAAACCCAATAGGACTGTTCTGCCCCAATAAGGGGTAATTATATCTTAGTTGGGATCAAGTACAGGTACTGTTTTATTATTACCGAGAAAACTGAATCATTTAACCATGAAATAAACCCAATAGGGCTGTTCTGCCCCCAATAAGGGGTAATTATATCTTAGTTGGGATCAAGTACAGGTACTGTTTTATTATTACAGAGAAAAATGAAATCATTTTTAAAACTGTATTTACTTATAATGGATTCTATGGGAGGTGGCCTTCCCATAATTTGTGCCTGTCTGGATAACGGGTTTCCCCGATAACTGTTCTGATACTTATACTATCTTTGTTTAAATGGTCTTTTCTAGCAATATCATTGGATGTATGGAAAGTACTGTGTTACTTGTAAAATTGGAGCGCCCCCTTCTGAGAGGATTGGATCCACTGGATCTCATTGGGTGTGTGTGTGGGGAAAAAAATGTACAGAATTCATAGGATAAAGTACTGTTTTCTCTGGATATTTTATTTAATCCTTTGTTGCCTTTTTGGTCGTTTGGCAAATTCCATGGATTGGATTTCTGGTTATAGTTTTCCCCTTTGTTTCTTTTCAGATTGATCCTGCTACCAAAATTGAATCCTTGCTGGATTTGCAGATTCCGCCTCCAAAAAGTACGTTTTTAAAAAAAAATAATTTATTTAAGTAAATAGTGCTGTTATTGTTAAACTTTTATCTCTAGGGTACCCAAACCAACCATTTTAGGTATGCTACAGTGATTTAAAAAAAAAAAAAAAATCCAGTAGCAAATAACCATGACCATTAACTGTCATATTAACGAGCTATGATACAAGGTGTCTCCATTTATTGGAATAGAGTGAAGATTCAGCAGCACAGTCTTTAGATGTCTTTCTTACTCCTCGATATCATTGCAGTTTGATTGTTACCCAACTAAACATATTTATTTTCTTTTGTTTAACAGAAGCGAAAAAAAAATCCAGGTAAGGGGTTTGCTTTTATGCAGTATTTCCTCCTAACATCTTTTTTTTTTACCCCTAAAATTTAGGAAAGTGGTTATATGTTGTAAGGCTCCTGCAGTGGCCCTCCTCCTGTATCACTCTGCCCACACTCCCCAGTTTGGTCCTGCTCTCCCGTAACTGGGAAATGAAAGGAGCAGAGTTGGGCACTGCCATGTATGGTCTGCCAGAATTCACCTTACCTGGCTCCCTGGCACTGATTGCCATTTTGAGCATCGTCAGTTGAAGGAGATCTGGTTCTGATTTCAGCTCTACCTGCTTCTGGGATAGAAAGTAAAGTGACCAGACATGGCAGTCCCCAACACTGCTATGCCAAACGTTCCAAAGGTACAGGGCAATGGGGCTGTATTGGCATGTGGGTGATGTGGAAAACGCTATAGGGAGAAAATATTTGTTATATTCAATTTAAAACTGATACTTTATAGTAGTGAACTACTCCGCAATTTTTATAAAGTGACCCCCTCCCCACCCCCATGTCATCATTCTTTCTCTAACAAGTGACTCTGGCCAAGATGCTCTCCATTAATGCCATGAAACGTAATTGCAAAACATGATGTATCCATGTATTCAGCTTTTATATTTAAGTTGTAGTAATTTTATATACTTTTTTTTTTTTTTTGTTTCTCATTTAGGTGGGAGAGTGTGGAAAATGTAAGCAAGACTTTATTTCCTACTAATCTACTATTATACTGATAATGATGTGGCAGGGACATTACATTTGCAACTGGGTGTGTGTTCCAGAGAAGTGGCAGGATTCTGCTAGTGCCCTATAGTGTGTTCTGCTTTAGCAAAATTCATTTCTGTGAAGCTGCACAATTTTATTATCCTACCACAAGATGGCCGACGCACAGAAGCCAGGGAATATGTTTCACACACACACTTACTAAATGTATCGTATCTGGTTAATCCTTTAGGTTTTCCAGACTGAAGTTTTTTTAATTACTCACTTAATCTTTGCAGATATATTATTTAATTTAATTTAAACAGATTTGAATTTTTTTTTTTAACAGAGAATGCAGAAAGCTCTGAATTACCTGGTAGGTATACGCCAGCATACTGTTTTTCGACTTCAGCTTATTCCTCCTCTTCTTCTTAGCGCCCCCATTTTCTAAACACTACTCCTCCTATAGTTTTAGGGGTACACAAACTCTCCACACTTCTTCGCCCTATAGCGGAGCAGGTTGCTTGTGCTTTTCTAAGCAATCCCGCCCCCCGTCTTTTTGTAGCACCGCTCCGAACCCCCCCAATTTTTTTGACAGGGAAGATTTTCAAACTGCTGCCACTCTTACAGCTTTGAGGCTACACCCCCCAAACTTGAATAACATAATCATGGGGTCACCCCAAATGAAACGGCGACATTTGTTGGATGACCCAAAGTGGGAGTCAATCAAACAGCCAATCAAATTTCATCCATTGACTTTAATTGACTTTGAATTTAAACTGCTGCCAATATTACAGCTTTGAGGCTACACTCCCTAAACTTGAATCACATAGTCATTGG
The DNA here is from genome assembly GCF_000004195.4 of Xenopus tropicalis. Lineage (NCBI taxonomy): Eukaryota > Metazoa > Chordata > Amphibia > Anura > Pipidae > Xenopus > Xenopus tropicalis. The sequence goes on from NC_030680.2 coordinate 141,926,907, forward strand.
GTCAGCCTGAATGAAAATATGATGATTATTGGATGCTGAAAAGTGGGCGGAGCTGCGGTTGGTCACTGGGGGACTGCAGTTCAAAATAGGTAAAGTGGGTTGGGCCACTAACAGCCAATCAGATTTCATCCATTGAATTTTATTGGTTTAAGTTTAAAATGCTGTTTTTCTCACACTATTTATGCCAGAGTGCCCACTGTTTGTCACTGGGTGACTTTTACTCAAGGTTAGAAAAAAGTGGGCACATCCACCAACCACCAATCAGAATTTACCTATTGACTTTTATTGGTTTAAATTTAAACTGCTGCCATTCTTAAACTATTAATCCCAGGGTCCCTAAACTTTGCAGAGTTAGTCACTGGGTAACTGCAGTTCCAGGTTAGAAAAAGTGGGCGGAGCCACCAGCCGCCAATCAGATGTCACTCGTTGACTTTCAGTGGGGAAATTTAAATTGCTGCCATTCAGACACTATTAAAACCAGGGTCCCTAAACTTTGCACAGTGGTTTTTACTGTATAACTGTGGTTCAAGGTTAGAAAAATTGGGCGGAGCCAACAACAGATTTCATTCAGTGCCTTCACGTTTTTCAAACCAACATGAAGTTTGTTCTCAAACTTCTCTTTCTAGTTTAAGTATGTTGTAGGCCGGCGCTGTCAATGTTACAAATTGCACAAATAACAATAAAACAATAAAAGCATCATATCAAAAGGGCATATCAAAATGTTTAGTCACTAACCTATGCAGCAGGGATGGGACTGACCTGTTATTGCTTAAGAACTATAGGCAAAGAATAATATAAATATTAAAACAAATGATGTAAATATAAAATAAATATGAAACAAGATAAGAGATGTCAATACAGGGATGATATTATGGTAATAATATGTACACAGAGTTCTAATTTTTGTTTAATGAGCATCATGGCCCTTTTGATATGATGCTTTTATTATTGTTATACAATTTGTGCGTATAGGGTTAATACACAGTTGAGTGTGGGTAGATGTGTGTATTTAAGATTTGATTGTCGGGAGGCACCGTAGCAGCTTCTGATGAAGTCGCGTGTAGCCATGAAACGCGTTAAGCTTGTTACATAGGACTGTTATGCTTTTAATGCAAACAATAAAAGTGATTTTTTAATGAAGAGGTGATGCCAGTGCTCCGTCTATACTTTTGCTTCATCTATTTAAGCAAATAATTCTTGTTTTTAAAAATGATTTCCTTTTCTTCTGTAATAATAAAACAGTACCTGTACTTGATCCCAACTAAGATATAATTACCCCTTATTGGGGCAGAACAGCCCTATTGGGTTTATTTAATGGTTAAATGATTCCCTTTTCTCTGTAATAATAAAACAGTACCTGTACTTGATCCCAACTAAGATATAATTACCCCTTATTGGGGCAGAACAGCCCTATTGGGTTTATTTAATGGTTAAATGATTCCCTTTTCTCTGTAATAATAAAACAGTACCTGTACTTGATCCCAACTAAGATATAATTACCCCTTATTGGGGGCAAAACAGCCCTATTGGGTTTATTTCATGGTTAAATGATTCCCTTTTCTCTGTAATAATAAAACAGTACCTGTACTTGATCCCAACTAAGATATAATTACCCCTTATTGGGAGCAGAACAGCCCTATTGGGTTTATTTAATGGTTAAATGATTCCCTTTTCTCTGTAATAATAAAACAGTACCTGTACTTGATCCCAACTAAGATATAATTACCCCTTATTGGGGGCAGAACAGCCCTATTGGGTTTATTTAATGGTTAAATGATTCCCTTTTCTCTGTAATAATAAAACAGTACCTGTACTTGATCCCAACTAAGATATAATTACCCCTTATTGGGGGCAAAACAGCCCTATTGGGTTTATTTCATGGTTAAATGATTCCCTTTTCTCTGTAATAATAAAACAGTACCTGTACTTGATCCCAACTAAGATATAATTACCCCTTATTGGGAGCAGAACAGCCCTATTGGGTTTATTTAATGGTTAAATGATTCCCTTTTCTCTGTAATAATAAAACAGTACCTGTACTTGATCCCAACTAAGATATAATTACCCCTTATTGGGGGCAGAACAGCCCTATTGGGTTTATTTAATGGTTAAATGATTCCCTTTTCTCTGTAATAATAAAACAGTACCTGTACTTGATGGTACCTAATTTGCTTGAATCCATATTGGGGGCAAAACAGTCATATTAGGTTTATTTTCTGTATAATTTACTGTAAGTAGATTAAAGGTATGGCGATTCAAATTACAGAATTACCCCTCATCTCGAAAATCCCAGGTCCCGAGCATTCCGGATAATAGATTTGCCCCTTCATTATATGGGCATGACATCTATTAGACAACTTGAGAAGGTTTCTTTTGCACAAATAGTGACAGCATGAGAGAGAACTGGCAGTTATTAAAGGAACAGTAACACCAAAAAATTAGAGTTTTAAATTAAATGAAATATAATGTACTGTTGCCCTGCACTGGTAAAAGCTGTGTGTTTGCTACAGTAACTCTACTATAGTTTATATATAATAAGCTGGTGTAGCCCCTGGGACAGCCATTCAAGCTGGAAAAAAGGAGAAAAGGCACAGGTTACATAGCAGATAACGGATAAGCTCTGTAGAATACAATAGTGTTTTATCTGTTATCTGCTATGTGCCTGTGCCTTTTCTCCTTTGAATGGCTGCCCCCGGGGCTACACAGCTGCATTCTTTATATAAACCATAGTAGGGTTTCTGAGGCAAACACACCAGTTGTACCAGTGCAGGGCAACAGTACATTATATTGGAATTTTCTTTTATACACTTGAATTTTTTGGTGTTACTGTTCCTTTAGCACATGATACAATTTAACACACATTTCAGGAAAAAAGCATTTTTTATTCGAGCAAAGCTCCCCAAATCACCCCTTCCATGTCCTAGAGAGTGTAATCGCTTGAGAGCACTGGGACTCTTCTGTCTGAAAAACTAGGACCCTTTCAGGGTGAAAAGTGCCTGTACATTGTGCTGAAATGCAGGTTTGCAACATGTAACCGTTCATCTGCACTATTCTTGCACTCATTTTCTTCTCTTGTATTACAGGAAACATTTGCTCTTGAGTCGGACGCAGAGGCAACCACTGTGACGAATCTTACACTGAAGTTAACAGGAGCTTTAAAGCAATACACTCAAAAGACAACACACGAAGAGGTAAGTGTTTTTCATTTCTTTCCTTCATATACTGTATTACTGAATGTGCATAGATATATTAAATACACACACAGGCAGGGCTGTATTTAGGCCTGATGTAGGCAGTGGACCTTAGCCTCTCCCCTTTGGTGAATGTGCAGACTATCCTGTGCATACACCAATCATGGAGGAGAATGCACCCCTCTCCCTCACTTTTGATACAGTAGTAAAAGCTAGTGCTGGGCGGTATACCGGTTTAAAAAAAAACGGTATGAGTTTTAAACATACCGCTATACCGGTATGCGCGCCTCCTGCTGTTTTTCTCCAATCACATCCGGGTTGCGCCCGTGGGTACGTGACGTCGGCGCGCAAGCGACGTCGCTAGGACGCATCGCTGGAGCTGGAGGAACCACAAGTTGGGTAAGTTCTGCTGGGGGGTTGTGGCTGGGGTTGGGGGGGGTTGTGGTTGGGGGGGCTGGGGTGGTTGTGGCTGGGGGGGTTGTGGCTGGGGTTGGGGGGGCTGGCTGGGGGGGTTGTGGCTGGGGTTGGGGGGGCTGGCTGGGGGGGCTGGGGGGGTTGTGGCTGGGGTTGGGGGGGTTGTGGCTGGGGTTGGTGTTGGGGTTGTTGGGGGGGGGGGGCTGGGGTTGTTGTTGGGGGGGGTGGGGGGCCACCAATATTTATTATTTAGTTTTTATTTATATACCGTCAAATACCGTGATACCGATATAATTTTGAAAAATACCGTGATATAAATTTTTGGTCATACCGCCCAGCTCTAGTAAAAGCAGCACTCTTGGGTCTTAATGAACAAGAAAAGTACAAGTTTAATAATGTAATACTTAGGAGTGCTCCCTTTTCCTGCTGTGTGATATATATATATATATATATATATATATATATATATATATATATATATATATATATATGCTCACATGTATACTCAGAGAGAATGATTATATACTATAATATACCGTAGGTACTAAACTGCAACTGTGCAGTTTCCCATAACAACATACATTTGATATTGCATGGGTCAAAAGGAACTGCTGATTGGTTGCTATGGAAAATTTCATGGGATGTAATTAGCACCTGTTTCTATTTAATCAGTCTCTCGTGTGTGTACAAACACGCCTATTAACTGGACAAAATAATGGAAACCTTTAACAATATATTAATATCCTATACTTAATAATGAGTGAGGATTAGGATCACCGCTTCAGTCCATCTTGTATTACTGGCACACAAGTCCTGAACTGTTTGCTGTGGGATACTGAATCATACTTCAAGAAAAAATGTCTCCAGTTTTTTTTTTTGAGGGTTGAAAGAGAGAAATTGGGTTCACATTTTGTGCTCCAGAACTTCTAAGAATTAATCTGTGATTTTTAGATCTGGTGAATGCGAACACCTGGTGTTCTTGAATGTCAGTTGGCTTTATATTCATTAGATGTTATGCAACTGTACTATAGAGCAATGATCCAACCTAATGACTACAATGACATGACTGCCCATTGTTGCGCTGAATGCCTAGAAAGCAGATCTGTTTATTGAATTGTCCCACTACATGTTGAGCCCCCAGCCCTTTCTCAATTGAAGAAAACCAACATACAATCACATTTAAATAGCCAAGTGCTTATCAAGCTCCACCCCACAAAGTTTCGTGGGAAGGAGTCCCAGGTATCGATGGCTTCTATTGACGTTAAGATTGTGATTTTGCCTGTGCGGTAACCTTCTTCCTTTTTCTTTCAATGTTCAGCTCTTCCAATCAAGAGTGGCCAAAGCAAAGGAAGTCGCATCGTCTATTATGAAGAATGCCACTATGAATAAGAATGCTCCTATGAATAGGAATCCCCCCATGAATAAGAGTGCCCCTATGAATAAGAGTGCCCCTATGAACAAGCATCCCCCTATGAATAGGAGTGCCCCTATGAATAAGAATGCCCCTATCATGAAGACCAACATTATGAATACAGATGCCATTAAGAATAAGAGTGCCAATCTTCACAAACCTCCCCAAGGTAAAGTTCTACCAAGAAATATATTATAATGACATAGATAGTTATAAGTTACATACAGAAACTGGGTGACTTGTTTCAGAATATGGCTAATTGCACTACTTGAAAAAAAATGCATAAATATAAAATTTATGCATTTTTTTCAAGTAGGACTAAAGGTCCCCATACACGGGCCGACTATAGCTGCCGATATCGGTCCCTTGGACCGATTCGGCAGCTAATCGGCCCATGTATGGGCAGAACAGAGCTGCCTGGCCGACCGATATCTGGCCTGAAATTGGCCAGATCTCGATCGGCCAGGTTAGAAAATCCGGTCGGATCGGGGACCGCATCGGCTCGTTGATGCGGCCCCCGAACCGACTGCCCCATAAGCTCAAATGTAATCCGATCGTTTGGCACCCGGGCCAAACGATCAAATTATTTTTTTTTTAAGTCCCTTGCTACCCGATATCGCCCACCCATAGGTGGGGATATCGGGTGAAGATCCGCTCGCTTGGCGACATCGCCAAGCGAGCGGATCTTATAGTGTATGGGCACCTTAAAGCACTGACCTAGGTATAAATCAGTATTCCTATGGTAGAAATACTAAAACTCTGTGTCCCTTGTATCTTGTCTTGCTACAAATATCCCCGAAGTTCCACACAGTATGCACATTCAGAAGACGTCAGGGCAGATATATTCAATAACTGTTACCGTCACATTCACAGTGTTGCTGTATTTGTTAATAAGCAGCCTTCTCGTTACGATACATTAATGATTGTTAGGGTTTTAATACTTTTCATATAAGAATATGGATTTTTTCTTCACTTTCATGGTTTAGATTGTACAAATGCTGACATGTTTAAGGCATGGTATGTCTAGTGCAGTGATCCCCAACCAGTGGCTCAGGGGCAACATGTTGCTCCCCAACCCCTTGGATGTTGCTCTCAGTGCCCCCAAACCAGGTAGTCATTTTTGAATTCCTGACACTGTCCCATTACCAAAATGTTAAGCAATCAGGAATACAGTGCTGAAATCAACAGTTCTGTGCACTGTGGTGGACAATGATGCCAAAAGCGGTCCATTATTTAGCCTAAACATTGTCCGCTAGTTTCGGGCAAACCTGCACATCACTACTACAAATGTTTTTATCTTTATGTTCTGAAAAAATGTCTTTTTTTTTTTTCTTTAGAAAATATTAAGCAGAATCAGATGCCTTCCCAGAAAAATCCCCCAACCCATGGTTTTAATAACAAGACCACAAATCCACAAATCACATCTCAAAGCTCCATTCCTTTACAGCCAGTGGCAGGAAACGCCATGACAGGAAAAAGCATGCAAGTGAACCAGAGTTCTACACAGCAACCAGGTCCTTCACAGCAACCAGATGTTTCACTTCCAAATAATTTGGACTTAGATGATGTCAACTTTTTCAAAAAATTGATGGCTCTATTGGCTGCGCTGCCACAGAACTCACAAGATGCTGGGAACATGCCAATGAATCCAAAGTTGATGATGTTAAAATCGATATTGTTTGATAAAGCCACAAGTAGCGACAATATGCAGCTGAACCAACAGGTGTTGCCGCAGACTCAGTTACCAACACAGGATACTAACGTCGAGTCCGTTCAGAAATTGCTAATGCTAATGGCATCTCAGCCTCAGAATGCCCTGAATCAGCAACTGATGATGCTCATTGCCTCTCAGAACTTTGCCTCCGCCGACAACGTATTGCTCAACCAAAATCTAACGATGCTAATGGCTTCTCTGGCAAACAGCACCATGAGCTTAGAAAATGTCCAACAGAATCAGAACTCTTTCATGCAAATGGCCTCAGTGATACAAAACACTCCCAATCCAAACAATGAACATATCATGAGAATGGAACAGAACCCTGACAATCCTTTCCCAGTCTATGAAACACATGTTCTTGCTCAGCAGAGCTATGACCCTTTTGTAAGCCATGATGAGGTCGGAGGATATCAAGCACCCACTGATGTTCAGTACAACCCAGTCGATAGTGCTGCATCTGGGGGCATGATCTATCCAGCAGCCGAAATGCCACAGAGTCAGTACCAGAATGTTCCCTATGAATCGGACATGTATACTTCTCAGCACACCTTTGAACAACCGTATGAGCAGTCTGGTTTCGATCCTTCTATGATGACCCATGTTGGGGATCCTATTCATCATTTTGATGGATACACAGAGGAACAAGCTGATGCACCATATAGCAGAATGCCTCTGTCACCTAGCGTCGATAAACCCTATCGGGATGAGATTGATCCCCATAGGATCCCCGATGATATAAGCTTTGTTCCAGAAACGACCCAATCTGCTGCATTTTATGAAAGAGCACAAGAACTTGACTACCAGCCCACGAGGCATGATAGAGATCTCCCTGCCTCGATAGCGCCCACAAGGCATGATAGAGATCTCCCTGCCTCGCACCCGCCCACGAGGCATGATAGAGATCTCCCTGCCTCGATAGCGCCCACAAGGCATGATAGAGATCTCCCTGCCTCGCACCCGCCCACGAGGCATGATAGAGATCTCCCTGCCTCGAGACCGCCCACGAGGCATGAAAGAGATCTCCCTGCCTCAAGACCGCCCACGAGGCATGAAAGAGATCTCTCTGCCTCGAGACCGCCCACAAGGCATGATAGAGATCTCCCTGCCTCACAACCGCCCACGAGGCATGAAAGAGATCTCCCTGCCTCGATACCGCCCACAAGGCATGATAGAGATCTCCCTGCCTCACACCCGCCCACGAGGCATGAAAGAGATCTCCCTGCCTCGAGACCGCCCACGAGGCATGAAAGAGATCTCCCTGCCTCGAGACCGCCCACGAGGCATGAAAGAGATCTCCCTGCCTCGAGACCGCCCACGAGGCATGAAAGAGATCTCCCTGCCTCGAGACCGCCCACGAGGCATGAAGGGGATAGCCCTGCCTCGAGACCGCCCACGAGGCATGAAAGAGATCTCCCTGCCTTGAGACTGCCCACGAGGCATGAAGGAGATCTCCCTGCCTCAAGACCGCCAAGAACTGACAGATATGCTGGGCTGCGGGACATCATCATCAATGCCAAAGGAAAAAAGGCTTCCAAAAATAAGTCACCTCTGAAGAGGCGCTTTCCCAATAGCTCAGAGAGAGACTTGCGTGAGGCAGATGAAGGGTTAAGTGAGGTTCCAGATGTACAAACATCAGGCTTATCTGCCGCCATCTTAAAGAGAATCCGAGGGAAGGATTTATTTACAGTATCAGCAATTCTTAGTGAATATGCAGAAAGCCACCAATCTAAATAAAGTAAGGCAACACTCTTTTTATTTGTACATTGCCAGCCATTGTTACTGCTGGTTTTCTTTGAGTCTTTAAACTGTGACATGGTATATTAAGCTTGAGTAGCCACATTGCAGAACAACCGGGTCCCAGGATAACGCACAGGGCAAGAGGTGAGCAGGAAAGGGGATTCCAATGCTTACATTCTTAGCTCCCCTATGTACATACAATATGCTTGTTTGGAAAGTGCAAAAAACCGAATGTGAGCGGCCATCTTTTTTTGCATTTTGCACCCTTCATGAAGAAATATTGTAGCAGAGCCCATAGATCTGTGTTCACCTGTATGTAGCAGCACTGTATTTATGTGGGATGGGGCTGGCACATTTGCCCTACCCTCCTAACTTGTGTATCATTCAGATGTGCAAGTGATGGAGATCAGGGAGAAGCCATGTACTTGCCACTCCCCTATGGTAGGTGGGAAATACAGGCATTTCCTGGTTCTGCCGGAGCTGCCAATCCTCAAACCAAGTGCTCCTTTAAATTGGATGTAAGGGGGTGTGCTCTTGCACATTCAGTCAGTAAGTGACCCCCATGGTGTCCGTTTCTGATGCATTAGAAGTTAAGAATGGTGCAACCCCTGGAACCTTTCTTAACGGTACGTCCTGTGTGACAGATGAACAGAACATTTTATGGTTTATTTGCCCTTTAAAAACATTCCTTTGTATTACAAAATATCTGACCGTCAAGTTACCTCAGTGTGAGATTAGATCCCACCTAACAAACGTGTTTTGTTTTTTTTTCTTTTAAACCACTATAGAATGACAGCATGGCACAGATGAATGTTAAGGAGAAATTCACCATATTTAAAAATGTGTTTTGTAAATGCCATGCAAACTGTAAATAAATGTTATTTCAAAGATCGTGGGATGTATTGGTATGGGAGAATTATACAATATACAGCTTGTTCTGTTGGGGTGCAATTGAAGATCATTACAGTGCACAGATACCCCCCTCCTTAATAATAGGCTGCTGCTAACAAACTTGCCTGCTGGGAATCTATGTGCCTAGCAAGGAGCAAACATGGAGGAGCTTCAGTTTCACTGTTTGGCTCAAGAAATTCCATAAGTAGGTGGAGAGGAGCACTTACAGGGCAATACTCCTGAATATCTCAAGGTGAGTCATTTCAATAGTGTTTTTGGGAATGTCTTGGGGTGACATGCTTTTAGTTTGTATGTAGGGTTTGCGGAACCCTCACTGTACTTAGGGGTGTTACTGGCTGCACCTGTACAAGTGGGGTGCTGTTTAGAGGAAAGCACAGATTTATGGGGTTGATTTTTTGTGACATTTGAACTTTAGAGCTGAGTTGTGCCTGTGTAGCATGTAGGGAAGTGCAGAGCTGGGCAGCGTTGGTAGTGGCTGCCATCTTGGGCCATGATATCTATCACTAAATGGCTCACTTGGGCCTGAAATGTTTCAGCTGTACCTAGAGCACCTCAATAAATGGGATCTACCCTGTAAGCATCAAGCACTTGGCAGATGTACCCTGTGGCCCCTCACAGCACCTAATTGGAATGGAACCAGTGCCAGATTCTGTATTTATGTAGGGCAAAGTGCAGTTCTAACAGAAAGACATCATTCAATACGTTACAATTTTTTTTTTATCTTACAGATTTTATTGAGAAATATGAAAAGTGACACCATAACATCATACATTTCTTACATTAGATAAAAATACTGTACAGAATATAAAATGCTAGTGTGCTTTCATAAAAGAAAAAGTTAAGACAGGGCAAGTTTGGCTTTGCCACGACCATCGGATACACTTACATACCACATATTCTAACAACAAACCATATTGGGGCAAGATATCTAGGGAAAATGCCCACAGAGCTGGGATTTGGGGTGGCAATAAGCTTGTGCTTAAGCACCCCCTTCCCCTTACGTTGCCAACTTGGGTTTTGTTTAATGTTTTTCCCCCTTCTGCTCCCCTCACCCTACTCGGAGAACCCACCCGATGTCTCCTACCAGGCTATAATTCTCATTAACAGGGTGGGAACCTCCATCACTGAGTAATGCTGAACTACAACCCTGAGAACCCACTGTTGAGTTGATCCGTAGCTTCAGGCTGATGGTTGGACCTCCCAGTTTGGCACATGTACAGGGATATGGGCCGACCCACAACTGCACGGGCCCGTAATCCAATCAGTGCAATTTAGTCAGCTCTTTGTGGCTGAAGTCTGTACACTTGCAGAGTGGTTTCTTCCAGCACAGGGGGCCCTGTTCTACCTTTCTGCTTCCATTCCGCAGTTGCTTGAATGATATAACACGGGATTCAGTTCTGCGGTTTGGACTCACGTTTTATAAAAGTCTATTCCAAGCGATTGGCCTGCTCTGAAGCAAAGCCGTCTGTGGGATCTCACTATGGAACACAAAGCAGAACATAGTGTTTCTGGCACGGAACGTATTGTAGGCGGCTAATAACTCAGCAACTGTCGGCACTGCAGTGTTTCGTCAGTATTTGGGCTCAATACCCCCCGACACTATGTAAAACTACACACCGACCTCACCCACGGCAAGAAGTAACAAACACTAACTACATTTCCACAGGAGAATGGCAAAAACTCAACAAGGATGGAAGAACCTTGGATAAATAGGCTAATGAGGTCTCCAAACAATAATAAGGTTTATTGGCAGGTCCTATATTCCTTGCATATCATATTTACCCAATAACCAGATATCACTCTTACTGAGAAGCAAAACATTAGTTCTGTTACTTTCCTACAAGGGACACGGAGTATTATTGCTCACTTAGGGCTCTCAATACTGTTATGTTGGGGGGGGGGGGGCCCCCACATGTTACTACAACACTTTCCCCTGCAAGTACATGGATTGCATGGTACAAGGCAGACAGGCGGGGAGGTGCCAGGGGCTTGTCGGCCCTTAATGCCCCCCCCCCCCCCCCCCCCCTTACAAACTGCCATGTTTTTGCATTCAGCCCTAGCCCTGCATAGTTGATGAATTGCTTTGGGCTCCAAAACAGGGCATAGAGACTTGCGTTCCCCTTGATGGATGCATCCGCTGGGTAACAGATGGGGGGAGGCACCTCATTCAGACATGCAAGTTAGGGAGAGTCGGCTGCAACTTTTCCAAAGACACAGTTACCTTTTCTTTGAATTATTTTCTATAACAAATTCTCTGCCGTGTAAAATATCGACCCAATAGAAACCTGCCGGGCAGCGGTAATTCCCTGTATTAGCATGTAACAATTAGTAGCCCTTTGTGGGGTTAAGACAAAATACAGGACCCAGTCGCCATAGAGCTGGTTCTGTATCCAGCTTTGAATTTACACTGTTCCACCCACTTAATTTTTTACACTTGATTATAAAAACAATTTCATCCACATTTTCAAGATTGGTTTTTTTTTTTTTTTTGGGTTATGCGACTTTTTGAAAACTCAAACTGGAAAATGCCTGCCTCCATTTTAATAAACTGGTTGGAGGGTACAGACAATTTAATGGTTATATTATATGTTGGCTGTGACTGGCATCACAGTAGCCCAACCCTTGGACACCGAGATGGGCTGTGAATACCAGTAGACTGGACCTGAGGATCCCACGTACGTTTGTAACCGCGTGGCACCACCATAATCTTCACTTTATGCACCGGACACTGCATCAGTCAATAGAACACTAATGCTTCTCAGTGGAGAATCCTGTTATGGGCAATAGATACAATGGCATTTGCCATTTACACTCTGCACAACACGTGGTTTCATATTCACAGTTTTAGCATGTATTATAAGGAATGATGCATCATTGCCTCCCATCTAAGGGTATAAAACCTGGCTATCCTCCAGCTGCTGCTGATCTAGAACTCCTAGAACATCTGGCAATGAAAGACTTGGTGGTTACAGGAGATGTAGAGCAGAGCTGGGCCAGAAAGCAAGGACACCCTGCTGGCCACCAACTTCCCCCAGTAACCCCCTTGGTCACCATCAAACACCACCTCTCTACTCCATGTTACACAGCGCTTCAGCCTGTGCAATACCCACAGGGGCCCTAGTGCCTCCCCAGCTGTACCCTAGGCACATACTTAATGTGCAGGGCAGGTAGCCAAATGCAAAAACAAGGTGAGTTTGTTCTCGTTTTTTGCAGTTTGTTCTGTTCCTCCCCATGTCACAAAGTACTGTGACCTATACGAAAGCACAAACCCAGGCCTATAGGTCACCTGACCGGACTTGAACTTGCCTCCAGCCAATGAAACAGTTGCCCCTATTGCCTAGGCATGTGACAGAGGTGTAGTGCAGCTGAACCCTGCGGTTACCCCCTCAAGCTAAATTCTAGCACAGGCGATTACCTGCCACCGAAAGCTGTGCAATTAAATGCCCCAGTGGCTTGAGCAAGTATAGGATGAATACCCTAGAGACTATACAGGCGCAACCAATCGTACTGTAAGGAATAATAGGGATGATAAGAAGGCAAAGGACGATACTCACTACTACTCTATATTCTAACTACCTGTGTTACCATCCAGAGAAAGTGGTTTTACTTTATGTCTGAGAACATAAGATGCTCAAATGACACTCCCTTGCCAGGAAAAGTGCTGGCACTGACATAGGGGCTCCTTTAAGCAGTGGCATCCCCAGTCAGTGGCTGAATTCCTCCCTTTAGCATTGCTCCAGTTGTGCTCCAGTGCAAAAATAGCTCCAGTTTCAAAATGCAACTGTTATTTGAACATGAAAGAGAACAAGGTTGGGCAGATATATCCCTGAATGGGTTGCTGGCTTTGCACCTACGCTGTGACGTTGGTGGTTCCCCCATGGTCCTTTGTGTTGGTCCATCCATTGTGTATACAAAAGGCTGTTGTAGGCATGAAGGCCCTGGGTGAGGCATAGAGGCAGACTGTAGTTATTTCCTGCATCGTGATTGGCTGAACAGATCATAATATCCATAGAAAATATTGGTTAAATCAGTCACAGATAATGGGAACAAGTAACAATTTGGCTTCCTTTTTGGAAGTGCAATTTCTTAATGGATGCAATGCAACTCCACTGCATACGGCGGCAACGCAGTCAGCGCTGCGACAGAGAGTGTCAGGGTCTCTGTGCAATTAAAGGCAACAGTACAGCTCACTTCCTTTACCTCCCGATCCATTTTAATTCCAAAAACAAAAAGTTTGGAGTTTTCTATTGTCAGTGCACTTGTACCAGATCACAGTTTGGTGATGCAGAGTTTGCCACGGCGGTGGCAGCAGTAGAAGCAAGATGCGCGGTTCCTTGCACGGCGTCTATGTAAACAGTCCGAGTGCATAGAAAAACACTGGATACAAGCAAACTCCCCATGAACTGCAGGAAGGAAAGAAACGCTGGGACGTGGGCGGGAGGATAGCGGCGCCAACTGCCCTTCTGCATTCTTCCATAGGGCAAGAGCAGGTTTGGTGGCAGAATTAGGAGCTGGAACTGCGGGAGTCTGTCGGGGCTGTATGTGCCACAGTCTGACTGTAGGGCGGAACCGCACTTTCTTCTGTCGCTGCAGGAGTATAAGGAGGAGGAGCTTCGCTCAAGCTACACGCATCGTAGTTGTCTGTGATATTCAGTGTATGCGAGTCTGGGTCACTGACGGCCGGGGGGGCAAGCTCGCTGTAAGGTGGGGGCTTCAAATCATCCGCTGGAAATACAGAACAATAAGAACATGTAAGGCACAGCTAAAGAACGTGTAAGGCACAGCTAAAGAACGTGTAAGGCACAGCTAAAGAACGTGTAAGGCACAGCTAAAGAACGTGTAAGGCACAGCTAAAGAACGTGTAAGGCACAGCTAAAGAACGTGTAAGGCACAGCTAAAGAACGTGTAAGGCACAGCTAAAGAACGTGTAAGGCACAGCTAAAGAACAGGTAAGGCACAGCTAAAGAACAGGTAAGGCACAGCTAAAGAACAGGTAAGGCACAGCTAAAGAACATGTAAGGCACAGCTAAAGAACATGTAAGGCACAGCTTTAGGGTCACTGACACCATGAAATAAGCTACAAAGATATAAGCACATAATCCATTCCCCCCATGTATCTGTTTATTTTGTCTCGGGATCCGCTGGCACCGATACATAATCTACTGTCAGCAGCCAATATCCCTAAAGATCCCCCAGTCTCTGTGACATGGCCCTGTCCTAGATTTCCTTCATTAAATAATTGTTTCAGTGTCTCCTCTCTCTGTTGGGGTTCCACAAGGCTCTTACTCCCCTTATTTTCTCTCCATACTCCATCCCTTGGCCAACCAATTAACTCCTGTGGTTTCCATTACCCACTCTATGCTGACAATACCCAATCCGATCTCTCCAAATCTCTTAACTGTGGTCTCTCTCTTGCTTGTCAGCCATTTCTACATGGACGCTACCTTAAATGAAACCTCTCCACTGAAAAAATGGTTCTTGTTCTCCATCCAACACCCGGAACATCCCAGACGTGTCTATCACAGTTAGCAACTCCTCTATTGTCCCATCTCTCCATGCCCAATGCCTTGGGGTATCCTTGATTCTGCCCTGTCCTTCACTCCTCATACCCAATCAAATCAAATCATTATCCTTTTAGATTGTAGGCTCTATTGATCAGGGCCTCTTTGCCTCTAGTATTGATTACTGGCCATACTTTTGCATGTAATATGCATTTATAATGTATACATCTATTGATTGTACAGCACTGTGAAATATAGTGGCGCCAACAGTGCTAACCCAGCATTAGGTTGCATTTCATATGCCAAAAGCTTTATAAGGTTTATATAATATAAAATCAATAGCCTGGTCATTTCCCTATAGGACCAGACTGTAAATTATATCCTTATAAACAACACATTCCTACATCAGAACACACCGTTTATAACTTAAAGAGACATGCACACTGAACATACACACTCTTTGACGGCCCACATTAATATGTTCCTTTGCTTTATACATGTGCTAACACTGTTGGCAGAGCTGTGTGGCGCAGTGAAACCGTAACCAACAGTTATACCTTCTGCACAGAAATACTGATTGGCTTGCAGATTTTAAATATAAGAGTAAAAAAAACAACCAGCAAAATAATAACAAATTAATGTAAAGTTGCATTCAGACCTGTGGAGAGAGCTTCATAGGGAGGGGGCACTTCCAGCTGGCTGTAGGAGGGTGCGGGGGGTAACGAGGCCGCAGGTTCCCCGACCGAGCTGTCGTCTTGCACTCCGTACCAGTTTGCCCAAACAGAAGCCTTTATAGGGAGGAACAAAAACACATTGTTACCGATAGTAACAGGTAAACATGGGTGTGAACACAGGATAGAAAGGAGAATTTTCAATAAAAAGAACACAGGGTGACATGGGGGGCTCAGGCTAAAAAATGCCAGCACTGGCACACCCAACCATTCCCAGTCGAAGCGAATGGGCGGCTCCGGCCTCTGCCAGCTGCGATACCCTGTGCGGCATCAGACACAATATACTGGCGAGCAATTGTAAACAATAAATGGATTGTTGGCAGCAAATCGAGTTTCCTCCCGTGCCAAGCACATGATTCATGAGGAGGCGCTGCCCAGAAAGGCCAGTCGGGTATCTTGCTGTTCCTTGTGGCTGCAGGATCCTAGGGGAGGTTTAGTTGTGCAAAAAGCGTAAATGCACAAGGGCTTCAACCGTGGGACACAAAACTGCTCTTTAAAGGACAAGGAAAGGCCAATTTACCGGGGGTGCCTATCCAGTTGCTAAGTTTTTAAATGCTCCGGCCTGGGAAAAAAAATAACAGTGCCACGCCACCATCTTGCTCGCACGTGGGCAGTAGAGTCAAGTTTTTGGACTTGACTCGGACTACTGACTCTGACTACTAACCAGATCTGATGTGCTTTGTCCATTCAGGGCCCAGCCCCACATCCTCATGTCATGACTCCACCCCACAATATTATAGTCCTGCCCCTGCAATGTCACAACTCCGCCTCCTCTCTGGTCCTCCACCGTATGTCATTATCTGGCATGGCCAGGAATAAATGGTGGCAACCCCAGTCCCTTTTTCTAATTGGGCTCAACTTGGCCCATGGTTGAGAAGGACTTTAAGTCCCTGTCAGAGGAAGGCAAGCAGCTCCAGAACACTATCCCCACCAATGATGAGCCAAGCTTTCTGGACTCATTTTATAAATGTATTTTTATGGCCAATAATGTAAATTGGAAACACATAGTGGAAGCCCAATTACACAGCAATGGGATGATGGTATTGGCACAGGCAATGACGTATAAATACAAGTAGGAGGTGGGCAGAGTAGGCTTTTATTGCTCATTCTCACTGGGCCAAGTTCAGTTCAGTTGAGAGCCATACATTTCTCATGAGATGGAGACGCCTGTTTAGTGGAATAAATGGTTGAGCTCCTAGATATATTTATATAATGGGTTTATGTAGAGGGAAGGAGGGTGATGACCCCTTATCTAGAAACCCCAGCTCCCAAGCATTTAGGGCAATATATCCCATTCCTGGACTTGGTTTGGTTATAACCAACATCCTGTAGGGGAGCATTTATGGATGCACTCACAACTGCAGGACACTCCGACATGGACCAATGGAGAGAGCATGTTGTACCCTGCACTTCATGGCTGCCAATCCATCCTGCCTCTTCTAATGAATGACCTATTAGCACCTGTATCGGGGGGGACCCTGGAGAAGTACCGGCACCGGGGGACCCGGCAGTTGCTCCAGGGCTCCCATAGTTCAGAAACTGCACTTTGGTTCATACATGTCCCCCGGTGATTGGCTCAGTGATGGCCGTTTGGATCCGTAACCTCACGGGATTCAGTAGAAACGCCAGTAACTCTCTATCCTTGGTTTAACTACAGAAACATTTCTGGGCTTTGGGTCGGCCCATAGGGCAATAATATAAATGTCACAGTGTGTATAATAAGTTGGGGGGGGGATTCAGATTGTAACGGTCAGAAGCCTCTGTGCTTTTAAATGATAAAAGGTAAAATAACATATTTTCTGCCAAAAATTTATGAGCTGCCGAATGGGACAGATTAAAAGGAAAGTAACTTTATACCCCACATGTGTTTCCCATTTACATGTCTGGCAGTTACTGAAAGCGTGTCACATACTTGTGCATTAACCCTATGCGTGCCGAGTGGGGATGTAGTGCCTGTACTTGTGCATTAACCCTGTGCGTGCCGAGTGGGGATGTAGTGCCTGTACTTGTGCATTAACCCTGTGCGTGCCGAGTGGGGATGTAGTGCCTGTACTTGTGCATTAACCCTGTGTGTGCCGAGGGGGGATGTAGTGCCTGTACTTGTGCATTAACCCTGTGTGTGCCAAGTGGGGATGTAGTGCCTGTACTTGTGCATTAACCCTGTGCGTGCCGAGTGGGGATGTAGTGCCTGTACTTGTGCATTAACCCTATGCATGCCGAGTGGGGATGTAGTGCCTGTACTTGTGCATTAACCCTGTGTGTGCCGAGGGGGGATGTAGTGCCTGTACTTGTGCATTAACCCTGTGTGTGC
Source organism: Xenopus tropicalis (assembly GCF_000004195.4). NCBI lineage: Eukaryota > Metazoa > Chordata > Amphibia > Anura > Pipidae > Xenopus > Xenopus tropicalis. The sequence goes on from NC_030680.2 coordinate 141,944,832, forward strand.
CAAGTGGGGATGTAGTGCCTGTACTTGTGCATTAACCCTGTGCGTGCCAAGTGGGGATGTAGTGCCTGTACTTGTGCATTAACCCTGTGTGTGCCGAGTGGGGATGTAGTGCCTGTACTTGTGCATTAACCCTGTGTGTGCCAAGAGGGTACGTAGTGCCTGTACTTGTGCATTAACCCTGTGTGTGCCAAGGGGGGACGTAGTGCCTGTACTTGTGCATTAACCCTGTGTGTGCCAAGGGGGGACGTAGTGCCTGTACTTGTGCATTAACCCTGTGTGTGCCAAGGGGGGACGTAGTGCCTGTACTTGTGCATTAACCCTGTGTGTGCCAATGGGGGATGTAGTGCCTGTACTTGCGCATTAACCCTGTGTATGTCAAGTCGGGATTTAATGTCTGTAGTTGTGTATTAACCCTGTGCATGCCAAGTGGGGATTTAATGCCTATGCTTGCACATTAACCCAATGGAAGCCAAGTGGGCATCTACCCCATACATACAAACCCAGAGGGGGATTAAATGCCTTTTATTGCTTTTTACAGCAGCAGATTCTGTAACTATTCGGGGGCCTCGCTTTCAGTTATATGCTGTGCCGTACAGACGATATCCAATCATACCTATCAGTCCCTGCCTCTATGGAGCTTACAGTCTAATTTCCCTACCACATACACATAAAGGCAGCACTGTAAAGCCACTCTGACAAGCAACGAGTATGAAATATTGGCTTCAATGTAAGGAATACCCCAGGGTTATACCATATGTAAGGGGCCATAGCATGGGTAACATGAATTAGTTACGTGCCCATGGCGAGACCCTCGGGAGCCACATCCAGTTCCTCTGCATACAGGCACTGCTATAGGCATAGGAAGTGCACTTCCCAATGCAACTGCCATGTTTATTACCCACAATGCAGAGAGAGAGAGTAATGAGTGCCGAGAAATGTTACAGTTGTTGCTTAGTTGTGCCGAGCAGTAACTAATAGATCAGGATTTATTTAGAAAGAAAAAGCCGGCAATCATTGGTTGTTGGTTACCCAATCACTAGCTGGACAGTAACCGAGTCCTGTGTGATACCCCGATCCATTAATGGCTTCCGTAGGGGTTTTTTAGGCTAATTACTGTGCAGAGCCTGGGATATAAAGTATAAAATGGCACTGAGTTCATAATCCCACAGCTCACGTTTTACAACTTTATCCTCCTGTTGGTGAAACAGAATCTCCCAACCCCCAACCCCCACCCCAGTTCATAGATATCCAATGTGGGGGGGTCACATCTGGTTCCCCAGTCAGTGCTGAGACTGTTAAATGGGATTTCAGGCCAGCTCCTATGAGATCATATATAGCAAGTGCCCTGTGTGGCCCCTTGGTGCCCCTAGGCAGCCATTAGGGTCAGCTTGCTGCATGCTTGTCTCTGCAGGTCAGGGCTCATATGGAGCTTCTGGTTTCACTGGGGGGGAGGAAGGTGGGGGGGATACATTTCAGGTTTCTAAAAGATCCTGCCTGTGGGGTACTGCCTGCTGAGCACCACACCGCCATCTTGGCAAAAGCTTAAAGGCTCCAGTGCATGTCTGTGCAAGGCTGCCGCATTACCGCATTCTCTGTTTCCAATGAGTATTATAAATCCTCTGTTACAGCCCTGTGTAATAAAATGCACAAAGTTTGCCCCGGGTGCTGTAACCCATAGCAACCAGTAAGATCTTTGCTTTTCAGACAGGCAACCAGTAAATGCTACCTGCTGTGGTATAAATGATTAGACCTGTCACAGACATGTTTGAGGCCACTGGGGCCTATCATTGTCACCTATAGCCTGAGTCCAGTAAGCGCCTTTCAACACAGTGTGGCCCCCAGGGTCGGACTGGGCTGGGGGGGCACCGGGACAAAAACCACAGCCTTTGTGGGCCCCGCTGACCCAGGTCCCCCTTTGGAAGTGCAACCAGAAGCTCCCCCCTCAATAGTGTGAGTAAAGAGGAGGGGCAGGGTTGAAATTGGGGCTGATCTTACCCTGGAAAGAAGCTCATAACTGGGGTGGGGGGCCCCTGAGATCGCAGCCCCGGTGGGCCCCAGTCAGACATTGCGTGGCCTTGGGCAAATACATCAATCTTTCTGAACCATAAGCACAGAGTTGCATCTCATTGTGTGTGAATACCCCTATATACAGAGCTATGATTAATATTGCTATATAATATAATATATACAGTAGGGTAGGTGGCCAGGCAGTACAATAAACCTCACATGAGTCAGTGGGGCACAAACCGGAGATGCCCTGAGACTTTGCCATACCTACATATAAATGCCCTTGCCTGTGCCAAGCAACTAAAGTAGGTAGTAGGCACATGGCACCGATGCCCCACTGTGAAGGTTAGGCAGTTCCATTTAACTATAGTGTGTCTGCCTACATTACTTTCCCTTTAAACACAAACTTTTAAAAAGCATTTCTGTTTCCGATGGCGATCAACCCGAGTTCCTTATTCTGCATAAACAGCGAGATCGAGAGATTTATCCATGTTTACGGTAGAAATAAGCGCGGCTGACGGGAAATCAATTCACACAAATCAACATCAGATTTCAGTAAAGCGGTTTCTGCCAACTTGTTTAAACTCATATTCGAGAGAATTCCGACGCCGCGCTGGCCCTTTAATTATATAAAGTAAAGGCTTGTTTCTATACTCTGCACTTCTGGTTCTGACCCGTGAAACAATCTACCAGCAGTGCAGGAGTCAGACACGGGGGGGGGGGGGCTGAACACTTACATTTTGCCGCTGCTCACAGAGCTGGTGTAGGTAGGCCCTGCCGCCGACAATGACAATCTGCGCGTTGCGAGGGTTGCTGAGATACGCGTCCAGCTGCCTCTGTCGGGATCGATACCAGCACACGTAAAAGAAGATTTTGATGATGATAAATATGATTACTATTCTAAAGAATAAAAAGAATAAAAGAATAAAAAAAAAGTTAAAAAGAATCATTATACTTTGCTTCCCCTCCCCCTCATTAGCCATTCAGTCCTCCCCCTCATTAGCCATTCAGTCCTCCCCCTCATTAGACATTCAATCCTCCTCCCTCATTATACATTCAATCCTCCCCCTCATTAGCCATTCAATCCTCCCCCTCATTAGCCATTCAATCCTCCCCCTCATTATACATTCAACCCTCATTATACATTCAATCCTCCCCCTCATTAGCCATTCAATCCTCCTCATTATACATTCAACCCTCATTATACATTGTCCCCCTCATTAGCCATTAAATCCTCCCCCCTCATTAGCCATTCAGTCCTCCCCCCTCATTATCCATTCAGTCCACCCCCCTCATTATCCATTCAGTCCACCCCCCTCATTATCCATTCAGTCCACCCCCCTCATTATCCATTCAGTCCACCCCCTCATTATCCATTCAGTCCTCCCCCCTCATTATCCATTCAGTCCACCCCCCTCATTATCCATTCAGTCCACCCCCTCATTATCCATTCAGTCCTCCCCCCTCATTATCCATTCAGTCCTCCCCCCTCATTATCCATTCAGTTCTCCCCCTCATTATCCATTCAGTCCTCCCCCCTCATTATCCATTCAGTCCTCCCCCCTCATTAGCCATTCAAACACCCCCCATTAGCCATTTAATCAGCCAATAAATTAGCTTTTAACTACTCCACCAGGCGATACATCTGCTAAAATCATGTTGATCAATGTTGCAGGCCTGCTCTATACTAGCCATGGGCCTGCTCTATACTAGCCATGGGCTTGCTCTATACTAGCCATGGGCCTGCTCTATACTAGCCATGGGCCTGCTCTATACTAGCCATGGGCCTGCTCTATACTAGCCATGGGCCTGCTCTATACTAGCCATGGGCCAAAACACATTAGGCAAGGGACTGGCCGCTAGACTATGGCCTATATCCTGATCTGCTCAACCCTTTGTCATATTGATCTACTGTGCCATCCTGCACTTTGCCAGTGAGCCCTCCAGCAGTCCAGGTCCTTCTGGCCCAGTAACGGTTATCATGGTAACACACAGGGCCTATCATTCTTTCTCTCCATCATCCCACAGTGCTCAATACTCTTTCTTCTCCTGTTATATCTTCATGGCTTATATTCTGCCGCCAGTACCTATAAACAGGCAGAGCATCCAACCCAACTACAATTGCGTGTTTCCTACTCCAGTGAACACCCACTTGCTCCATCTGTACTGCATAACGGCTGTAAAACCAACAGCAATAACCCGTTCCTTCAGCGCACAGGGGGAAAGCATTTGCAGTGACGTAATGGCAACATTTAGGAATGAAAACGAGGAGAAATTTGCTGCCAAAGTGGCCGACTACTTGGCCGAGTCACTGGAGAAAAAGGCTTTTTATATCTGGACAAGTTCTGTTCCATCATAATGAGAAGCGGGTGGGGGATTGGATATCTTTATATTCTAGCATTGGGCCATGATTAATGAATTGTGCCAGAGACGCTGTATGTTCAGGAGCAAAAGCATCGAGATAAAAGTAGGACAGAAATAACACAGTTTATACAGAAGAAACTCCCTTTAATATTAAGGGCAACTGTCTCATCACTACAGAAGGAACAGACCCAGAGGGATGTGTTGGACATCTCGTCAATGCCTTCATTTGGGTCAGGGCCATATTTACTTTATAGGTACCCATGGCTCTATGCCTAGGGGGCAGCTTTAGGGGGACTGTATTGAAGTTTACCCCCAAGCCCACTGCCAGGCTGATCATTAGTGGAAAAGGAGCAGGCTCAAGTCTCGGGCAGCCAGATATAACCCCTTTCCCCCCAGTCACTTTAATGTTATCCTGGGGCAGAAAATTCCGAGACACATCTAGTGGTTGGAGGGAAAAAGCCCTATTAAAGGAATAGTAACACCAAAATATTTACAATATAATGTACTATTGCCCCGCACAGTTGAATGTTGTGTGTTTGCCTCAGAAACCCTACTATACTTTATATAAAGAAAGTTGCTGTGTAGCCCCGGGGACAGCCATTCAGAGAAATGGCACAGGTTAAACACCATTGTATTCTACAGAGCTTATCTGTTATCTGCTATGTACCCTGTGCCTTTTTGCCTTTTTTCCCCCCAATGGCTACACAGCAGCTTATTCATATAAACTATAGTAGCGTTACTGTAACAAACACACAATTCTTACCAGTGTAGGACAACAGTACATTATATTTTCATTACCTTCAATCTTTCATTTTTTGGGGGTACGGTTCCTTTAAAAGCTAAAGCTGCCCCCTGCCTGGAGTTGTTGGCCAGCCTAAAGCCGCCCTACCCACTGATAAACCCAGGAGTCCATTTAGTATTAGGCCGACCAAAGCTTCACTACATTGTCTCAGACTATTACTTTCTACATCATACTAAAAAGTCAATGCAAAGGAGAACTAAACCCCCCACCATGTGGTTAAACAATAGCTTTTCCCACACAGGGCCCCTTGCCCTTTCCCCGAATGGCCATGTGTTTAAGGACCCCAGAGCCCCCCACACAGGCACTTAATCTGCAGTTTTTACAGCAGGGTCTGGTGTCTGTCTGCCGCACTTGGGGGGGGGGGGCAATATGTCAAGAACCCCCCAGCCAATCCCAACACTAATTAAACAGACCTAACTGTCATTTTACTTAGTACCACTGTGCCAACTACCCCCCCTAGCACCCATCAGATGCATAATGCCAGTGTGGATAAACCAGGAATATCTCAGTGTAAAGGTTAATTAGCAGCCTGTAATGAAATAAAACACTGCCATTAACGAGTCCCAGACCCCTTGCTTTGCCTTTAGGGGTATCTGTTGCAGTTTCAGGGCACGTTGGAAGCCCTGCCGAGTTACCTCTATAAATCTCGGTGTTCTGGACAGGAGAGTCGCCCAGAGCTGGGGATGCAAAGCAACATTTACAGCCCCCTCTGATTGAAACCATGTGGGGAAGAGAGGGATTAGGAGCCTGGCTTGGAACATAGCACTTAATAAGGAGAGCGAGTGGTGGGACAAATGTTAATGGAAAACATACGGCCCGGCCCTGACTGTAAATCTGTAATTAGCTGCCTGGAAGTGCCCGACATTCACTGCCCAGCAAACAATTGTACGGCTGTTCCCCCCCATAATGTGCCCAATGTAACATTATATCACTTACATGTACCAGTACAGCTCCATCCTGGCTTTGTCTTCCCGCCTCGTTTATACACAGCTCATGGCGGCACCGATGTCTCTAAGAACAAAGCAAATAAATAACGGTCAGCTCACTAATCTTGGGTATGTTGCTAGGGTCCAATTTAACCCAGCAACCAGGCAGAGGTTTGAAAGAGACTTGAATATGAACAGAGGGGGGGGGGGGCATCAGTAGAAAAAGAAGTTATAAAAAGTAATAACATTGAAATTGTAGCATCACAGAGGAGTAGTTTTTTGGCTGCCGGGGTCAGTGACCCCCATTTGAAAGCTGGAAAAAGTCAGAAAAGAAAGACAGATAATTCAGAAACTATAAAAAATTAAGACCAATTGGAAAGTTGCTAACAGGCCATTCTTAAACATATTAAAGGTGAGCCACCTAAAAAAAAAAAAAAAAAAAATCAGTCCCAAGTTACTCGTCACTATTCCCCTATCAGCAGTCTCTCTACATGCAGCGGTGTGTTGGAGTCGGTTATTTGCAACAACAGTTGGCTCCGATACATTGTCTATGCAAAGTGAGCCCACAGCAATGTATCTGACCTAACTGCCAAATAAAATCTGACTTTGGCTCCTGTATGAAGACAGACGTATTGCTGAGAGGGGGATACTAAAGACTAAATGCTGCTATACGTGGGCAACCCACCCAATCAGCTCACAGACAAAATAGAAAGAGGATACAAGGGTCACTACTGACCCCCTTTCTATGTTTGTGCAAAGGGAGTAAATGACTGGAACAGAAGGAAGTAAAGAGGCAGCACCCCACAAGGGTTGGCAAAATCCGCTCCTGGTAAAACAAAAGTCCATTTAGCGGTATAAAACTGCTAATATATTTATGAGGTTAAAGGGATACTGTCAGGATTTTATGGAATACTTTTTTTTCTAGAACTGCTTTCAGCTAACCTATTGTTTCTCCTACTCCCATGTAACTGGAGGAGTCCCAAGCCGGACTTGGATTTCTTACTATTAAGTGCTATTCTGATACCTACTGGGAGCTGCTATCTTGCTTCCTTCCCATTGTTCTGCTGATCAGCTGCTGTGGGGGAGGGGGGGGATATCACTCCAACTTGCAGCGCAGCAGTAAAGTGTGACTGAAGTTTATCAGAGCACAGGTCACATGGCTGTGGCACCCTGGGAAATGAAGAATATGGCTAGCCCCATGGGAAAAACAGATTACAATGCAGGATTCTGCTAGAGAAGCTCTATTAACTGATGGGATTTGGAAAACCTGTTTTAAACACAGTAAATGTGCTCAAAACATCACTCTGATAACATCGACAAGAAATGCGTTTTAGATGCCCTTTAATCTTTGCTTTCATCCGGCACCCTGAACACGTGTGGGGGCAGACGTCGGAGTGTTCCCACACTAACACCTGCACATTACAGTTGAAACAATTTGGGGTTTGTTGCGTTCCGGCAGCCCCCTTCTCCCTCAGGGCACTTTGCGCACAATTCAGAGAACGTCACCGGTATCAGCGAGACGCACAATAGAAAGGAAGGGATCACATTCCTGAGCGAGGGAACATTCTATCCTCAGACTAAAGCGCAACTCCCGGAAATTCCTCAGCGCTTCCTTATTTCTCCCAACTTCTGCCGCTAAACAATAGGAATGTCTTGTGTATTCCGAGGCAAAACACTACGAGATTTGTGTATTTGTATCTGCTGCTGATTTAGCGCCCCCCCCCCACCTTTTGTATAATGTGCCCTCCAAATATACTACCCCACCCCTCCCTACAGATGTCTCCCATTCTAAAGGTGGCCCATTGCCCTTCAGGCCGCTGCCCATACACGGGCTAACATGTAAACCCCACACAAAAAAAAATGTAATTAGTGAACAGCCTCTATGAAATATTTGAATTTGGGTGTATTTAATGGTTAAATGATTCCCTTTTCTCTGTAATAATAAACCAGTACCTGTACTTGATCCCAACTAAGATATAATTACCCCTTATTGGGGCAGAACAGCTCTATTGGGTTTATTTAATGGTTAAATGATTCCCTTTTCTCTGTAATAATAAACCAGTACCTGTACTTGATCCCAACTAAGATATAATTACCCCTTATTGGGGGCAGAACAGCCCTATTGGGTTTATTTAATGGTTAAATGATTCCCTTTTCTCTGTAATAATAAACCAGTACCTGTACTTGATCCCAACTAAGATATAATTACCCCTTATTGGGGCAGAACAGCTCTATTGGGTTTATTTAATGGTTAAATGATTCCCTTTTCTCTGTAATAATAAACCAGTACCTGTACTTGATCCCAACTAAGATATAATTACCCCTTATTGGGGCAGAACAGCTCTATTGGGTTTATTTAATGGTTAAATGATTCCCTTTTCTCTGTAATAATAAAACAGTACCTGTACTTGATCCCAACTAAGATATAATTACCCCTTATTGGGGCAGAACAGCTCTATTGGGTTTATTTAATGGTTAAATGATTCCCTTTTCTCTGTAATAATAAAACAGTACCTGTACTTGATCCCAACTAAGATATAATTACCCCTTATTGGGGGCAGAACAGCCCTATTGGGTTTATTTAATGGTTAAATGATTCCCTTTTCTCTGTAATAATAAAACAGTACCTGTACTTGATCCCAACTAAGATATAATTACCCCTTATTGGGGGCAGAACAGCCCTATTGGGTTTATTTAATGGTTAAATGATTCCCTTTTCTCTGTAATAATAAAACAGTACCTGTACTTGATCCCAACTAAGATATAATTACCCCTTATTGGGGGCAGAACAGCCCTATTGCCCCCCCCCCCCCTTCAATTCAAGCACAATTGCAGCACAGAGTTAACATTCCCATACGCTACATTACAGAGTGAATTCTGCTTTATTCTCTGGGGCCCAGAGCTGTTCAGGAAATGTTTTGTGCCATCTCCACGGCAACTGGCAAAAGAAAAAAAAGAAAAACCCACAACCTGGCCTAAACATGAAACATCTGCTTTCCCTGTAAGTCGGCTGCGCAACTGCTTTCCCACCATGGTGACGTACAGGGACCATCACAATAGGCCATTATAGCGGGGCCAATGGGATGCGATGCACAAACGTAGAGCAAAAGGAACTGAATAAGGCAAAAGGCATTCAAAAACAGACAGTTTAACTCTTTCAATGCCTAATTTAAATGCCCCCGCCCCCTGCCCCCGCCAATAGGTATGTAAAAGCACAATGGCTAAACAAAGAATATGGCTAGAAATGCTGTATTTTATATACTGGCCATACAGGGGCAGATTTTAGCTACCGATTGGGGCCCTTCAGACTGATAAGGGCACCCCGACGGGCCTCAAATTGGGCGGGTTTGATTTTCCCGCTAGATCGGGGACCGCATGGTCTAATAACCCATATAGCCGCTGTTTTAAAGGGGACCTGTCACCTTAAGAAATAATTCCAAATCCTTTTGTATTAGGTTAGTAAAGCCAAATAAACTTTACTTACACTGTATAAATTATTGAATTTCTTTTTCCTTCAGTCTTGGAATTTACAGTTGCAGCAAGCAGGCAGCCGCCATTTTGTGTACGCTGTTATTAAGGCAAAGATTTGTTTCACCCCAAAATCTTGGTGATATCTAGGAAGTGCTGAATGGAAAGTAAAAGTAATTGAAAAATCTGAGCTGTCAATCATATATTGCCTGCCCCGCCTCTATGCCGAAGGCATAGAGGCGGGGCAGGCAATATATGATTGACAGCTCAGATTTTTAAATACATTTATAACAGGTATGGATGAGTTAATTAAAAAAAGAATTTGGGTTTCATGTTTAATTGTGAAAGCACTTTTATTTTGCAGCTTTTTATGTGTGGGTGACAGTTCCCCTTTAAACTGATAGTTCAGCCCTAGGGTCAAACGACTGAATTAACCCCCATATTGGCCACCTTAGGTGGGCATATCAGGAGAGGATCGGGGAAAAGATAGTCACGTTTGGCGGCCTCACCAAACGAGCGGATCGTACCATGTATGGCTATTACTGTACCAGCCCACTAGTGGTGTGGGGGCCGGCCCGAAGCCCTCAGCCCACTGGTTAGCAGAGCAGAAGCAGGTCAAAGGCGGGTTCAGGCTGAACACCCTCCCTTCCCGCAACCCAACGAGCCCTGCTTCTGCCTCTGGCAGTGTCTATTTATAGGCACACTCCTGCCTGGCCCTCACCTCACTGGGTCTATAAATAGATGTGCCCTGCTTCTGCCTCAGCAGCCTCTATTTATAGGCACGCCCCTGCCTGGCCCTCACCTCCATGACATCAGAGATGGGGCGGGTCTATAAATAGACATCGATCTGCGGGTTGGGCTCGGGCCGACTATTTGTCACCCTGCACGTCACTAAAGCCCAGAAGTGCAGCAGCCCTATAGCAATAATGATCCAGGCCTTAATAGTTGCCCCAAGCTGGTCTGCAAGCAGCCATCTTGTGTGTGTCAGTGGCACTGCACATGCTCAGTGTTCTCTGGGCTGCTGGTTAGAAGCTAAGCTTAGGGGTTATCAGAAATCATTAAGCAGAAAATGAGAATGTACTAGTTTGTGAACTGCCATGTATTATTAACCTAAACTAATTAGGCTCATTGTGACCTTTAGGCTGTAGTTCCCCTTTAACCAGTTGCTCAATTATCAACTAATAAAATGGCCACCTAGAAAGAAGAAAACGTTGGCTGTATTTCTAATGCACTCAGCAGCATCCCTATAACAAGGCCCCCACAGCCCTTTAGCTTTTAGATCCGTGCCCCTGAAGATGCCCCCAGTAGCCCCCCATCTTCTTTCCTGCTGATTCCCAGCACAGGCTCTGGGCACACTGGAACCAAGTGCAACAGTTAAATACAAGGAATGTCTTTGTTTACAAGTAATGGATAGAGCCAGAGGCAGTGTGCTCCAGAAGCGGCCAGGGTCGGACTGGGCCAGCTGGACACCAGGAATAAACCCAGTGGGCTCGACTAGCCCAGACCCGACCCCCATCTGAATTCTTTCATTCCAACCGGTTACCTTGCCACTTTGGCCGTTCCATAAAAAGGCTACAAAGAAGTCAGTCCCCGGGGCCTCAGCCTGAGAGATACAGGAGGGGGCGAGAGGAAGGCGCAACAGTTCACTTTCAGCTGAGTTGTTCATTCTATTTTAAGCCCAGCCAGCAGGCAGGAATATTGGGATATTATGGTCTGTATTCCAACAGAGAGAAGGAATGGAGCGGGACTGCCATGCTACACACAGCGCTGGGGGAACAGATACTGGCACAGGGATAGAGCCCCGCTCTGTAGCAATGACTGCCCTACCTGCCCCATCAACTCTACTGGCTCCATCCAACCAAATGCCTGACCCACAAACCAACAGGGACATGGAACAAGTAAAGCCCATAGACCAAACAGCGGGTCGGGAAGAGAAGAGAAGGGGTACCCTGCGGATTACGGGTAGGATTTCCGGTATAGAACTTTTCTACCCCATTGTGGCCCAGGCAAGGAGCCCAACAGTAGTCGGCCATTTCTGATGATGTCACTTCTGGTTTACAGCAAGAGCACTTCCTGTTTATTGGTGGCGGATCAGGTTGCAGAAAAGGCAGTTGTGGCTCAGGTCCGATACTGGGTCCAGGATAAGTTTTAAAAAATGGCTCGGCCCGGGACTCATACACTGCTGTACGTAATATTTAGCTGTTAGAACCAAGGGACACGGCAATAATTGCAGAGATCTTACGGAGGGACAGCAGATTGCGCCTAAACAATAACCCGCAAACATCATATAACCTCCAAGTAACCAAAATTCTAACCCCCCCACTCTGGCAACTGAGACATCAATTGAAGGGGTTGCTCATCTTTAAATTAATGATGTACAGACTACTATTCTGAGACAAATTGCAGTTGGTCTTCTTTTCAATTATTTAGTGGTTTTGAGTTATTTAGCTTTATATCCAGCAGCTCTCCAATTTGGAATTTTAACAGCAATCTGGTTGCTAGGGTCTGAACTACCCTATCAACCTTAACTGTAAAAAAGAGAAAATAAAGACAAATTGAAAAGTTGCTTAGAACTAGTTATTGTTGAATATACTAAAAGGTAAAAGGGGTGGTTCCTAGCAACTTTGCAGTTGGTCGTTATTATTTATTTGTTATAGTTCTGTAATTATTTGCCTTCTTTGTCTTAAATCTCTCCAGCTTTCAAAAGGGGGTCAGCGACCCCGGCAGTCAAAAAACTATTTCTCTGCGATGCTACAATTTTATTATTATTACTTATTATTCTTTATCTTTCTATTTGGTCCCTCTCCTTTTCATATTCCAGTCTCACATTCACACCACTGCTTGGTTGCTAAGGTAAGCAAGACCCTAGCAACCAGAGAGCTGCTAATTAAAAAGCTATATAACTGAAAAATGCAAACCAATTGCAAATTGTCTCAGAATATCAAGGTCTACATCATACTAAGAGTTAACTTCAAGGGGAATGAGTATATTTTAGCTGAAGTGTATTCTCAGTTAGTCTTGCTATGAGCCTCAGAATAAATGCAATAAAAGCCAATAGGTTCCATGGAAGGAAGCTGCTCGCACACAGGATCCTGTCAGTCAAGTTCAGCAGCTTGGGGCAATTAAATCGCTTACGTAAATCCCTGGAAATCGGCCACTGTGACCCGGGCATGGAACCCAACAGTACTACTGTATTCCCCTGGGCAATGGTGCTGTTTATGGGCGGAATTCCCTATCACTGGAATATATAGCTGTACGTTCTATACAGAGTAACTTATATCTGTACAGAAACCAAAGGAAATGGGTCATCAGCGAGATAAAAAGCCCCCACTAACCTCCATAAGGGGGGGCAGCAGAAATCACAGAGGTGACCCAGATAAAATGTCAGTTTGGCCAAAAAAAAAAAAATCGATAGAATCTTAAAAGGGGTGGGTTAACTTTTAGTTTGTTATAGAATGTCTAAGCAATTTTTCAACTGGCCATCATTATTTATTTTGAATAGTATTTGAATTATTTGCCATCTTTTTCTGACATTCGAATGTTGGGGGGGGGGGGGGGGGGTCATATATTCCAGTCTGTCAATCAAATCAATTTGTGGTTGCTAGGGTAAATTGGACCCATAGCAGCCAGTTTGCTGAAACGGCAAACTGGAAAGCCGCTGAATAACATCAAAAACCACAAATGATTAAAAATGAAGACCAATTGCAAACTGTCTCAGAATATCATTCTAGAAGTTATTTTGAAAGTGAACAACCCCTTAAGTCCTTTGAGTGCAGTTCTTGGCCTTGTGTGATTTCTGCCCATATATCTGTTGAGCAGGCAGGGCCCCTTACACAGGCCAATAAAAGCTGCCAGCTCGGACTAGAGGGACTACTAGAGGCTACGACAGGTATGGGACCCATTATCCAGAATGCTTAGGGGGTTTTCTGGATAAGGGGTCCTTCCGTAATCCAGATCTCCTACTTATATTTAAACAGTAATTAAACCCAATAGGATGGGTTTGGCTCTAATAATGATCAATTATATCTTAGTTGGGATCAAGTACAGGTACTGTTTTATTATTACAGAGAAAAGGGAATCATTTAACCATGAAATAAACCCAATAGGGCTGTTCTGCCCCCAATAAGGGGTAATTATATCTTAGTTGGGATCAAGTACAGGTACTGTTTTATTATTACAGAGAAAAGGGAATCATTTAACCATGAAATAAACCCAATAGGGCTGTTCTGCCCCTAATAAGGGGTAATTATATCTTAGTTGGGATCAAGTACAGGTACTGTTTTATTATTACAGAGAAAAGGGAATCATTTAACCATTAAATAAACCCAATAGGGCTGTTCTGCCCCCAATAAGGGGTAATTATATCTTAGTTGGGATCAAGTACAGGTACTGTTTTATTATTACAGAGAAAAGGGAATCATTTAACCATGAAATAAACCCAATAGGGCTGTTCTGCCCCCAATAAGGGGTAATTATATCTTAGTTGGGATCAAGTACAGGTACTGTTTTATTATTACAGAGAAAAAGGAAACCATTTTTAAAAATGTGAATTATTTGATTAAAATGGAGTCTATGGGAGATGGCCTTTCCGTAACTTGGAGTAATGGGTTTCCGGATAAGGGGTCCGATACCGGTAGTATATTACTAGCAATATTGTACAAAGGCCAAACATTGCAGTAAACAGACAGTGACAGAGAGCCATGATGTGGAACACAGGAGACAGACCAGGAAGGAGGTCACATCCCTGTGGAGCTATTGGCCTATTTGTGCTTCTAATCAATGCCTGGGAAACATAATGACTCTTGTGAGTAGGAGAGAGACTTGGCAGACTTCTCCCCGGAGAGACATCAAGGCTCCGCTCCTGACAAGCCGACCCATTTAAGGAACACTGCTGGCACACGTCCCTTCTCTCCCTTGAGCTCTGAGAGAATTCCCCGCACTGCTAAGTGGGCTGCAGAGCTGCATCTCTCGCCAGATGTCCATATGACGTTGTTAATTTGAAATCCAGCAAATAAAGAGGTTTTATTAGACAGGATCCCCTGCGTCCCTTAGACTGCACGTACAGCAGCCGTGCTATTACTGACTGCAGAGAGACACTCAGTGCAATATATACAGCATAGTGCAGCTCCGCTATTACTGACTGCAGAGAGACACTCAGTGCAATATATACAGCATAGTGCAGCCCCGCTATTACTGACTGCAGAGAGACACTCAGTGCAATATATACAGCATAGTGCAGCCCCGCTATTACTGACTGCAGAGAGACACTCAGTGCAATATATACAGCATAGTGCAGCCCCGCTATTACTGACTGCAGAGAGACACTCAGTGCAATATATACAGTATAGTGCAGCCCCGCTATTACTGACTGCAGAGAGACACTCAGTGCAATATATACAGTATAGTGCAGCCCCGCTATTACTGACTGCAGAGAGACACTCAGTGCAATATATACAGCATAGTGCAGCCCCGCTATTACTGACTGCAGAGAGACACTCAGTGCAATATATACAGCATAGTGCAGCCCCGCTATTACTGACTGCAGAGAGACACTCAGTGCAATATATGCAGCATAGTGCAGCCGTGCTATTACTGACTGCAGAGAGACACTCAGTGCAATATATACAGCATAGTGCAGCCCCGCTATTACTGACTGCAGAGAGACACTCAGTGCAATATATACAGCATAGTGCAGCCGTGCTATTACTGACTGCAGAGAGACACTCAGTGCAATATATACAGCATAGTGCAGCCGTGCTATTACTGACTGCAGAGAGACACTCAGTGCAATATATACAGCATAGTGCAGCCGTGCTATTACTGACTGCAGAGAGACACTCAGTGCAATATATACAGCATAGTGCAGCCCCGCTATTACTGACTGCAGAGAGACACTCAGTGCAATATATACAGCATAGTGCAGCCCCGCTATTACTGACTGCAGAGAGACACTCAGTGCAATATATACAGCATAGTGCAGCCCCGCTATTACTGACTGCAGAGAGACACTCAGTGCAATATATACAGTATAGTGCAGCCGTGCTATTACTGACTGCAGAGAGACACTCAGTGCAATATATACAGCATAGTGCAGCCCCGCTATTACTGACTGCAGAGAGACACTCAGTGCAATATATACAGCATAGTGCAGCCCCGCTATTACTGACTGCAGAGAGACACTCAGGGCAATATATACAGCATAGTGCAGCCCCGCTATTACTGACTGCAGAGAGACACTCAGGGCAATATATACAGCATAGTGCAGCCGTTGGTTCCATACGTACAGCAACAGACTGCGCAAAATAAAAAAAATTGTGTAATATAGTTAGGCAAAAATGTAATCTATAAAGGCTGGAGTGGGCTGATGCCTAACATAATAGCCAGAACACTTCTTCCTGCTTTCAGCTCTCTAACCTCTTAGTCAGTGACTTTAGGGGGGCCACACGGGACATAACTGTTCAGTTAAGGTGCCCATACACGTGAAGATCCGCTGGGGCCAAACAAATGAATTATAATGGCGGCAATGGGGCAATCGGTTGGGGGACCGCATCAACGAGCCGCTGCAGCCCTCGATCTGACTTAATCTTTTAACCTGCGCGATCGATATCTGGCCAGATATCGGTCAGGCATGCCCCTCATTCCTGCCCCTACACGGGCCGATAAGCTGCCGAATCGATATCGGCAGCTACAATTTAGCTTTAGTTTGTGAGCACACAGGTCAAATTGAAAAGCAATCTAACAGTTATGTCCCATATGGCCCCACTTAAGTCCCTGATTGGCTACTGACTGCTAACAGCTTAGAAAGCTGTAAAGGATGAAGTAGTGTTTTGGCTATTATGTTAGGCATCTGCCCACTCCAGCCTTTATATATGACATTTTTGCCTAACTAACTTTATTAGAAATATTTTTAATTTTGCCCAGTCTGTCTATTTTACCCAGTTTCATTTTTACACTGAACTTCTCCTTGACAAAATTGTTTTCTAAAGTGCATGAATACAGCGGCAGAGCTGTATTCATGAGGAGCATAAGGGGAAGACACATAGGCATTTCCTGGTACCCCCATATGCCGTTCTGACCCTGAAAATGGGAAGGGTGGGGTTGCTTAGTGGGAGTGAGTTGGGTGTTGGGCCCTAGTCGGTGATACTGTTGGCCCAGGTCTCTGCAACCGGCCTCTTCCGATAAGGGCTCAACTGCGCCTACTGATGCTGGGGAGTCCTGGAGCAGCCATTTATATGCTCAGTGTCACTGTATCACTGTGTATGAAGGGGAGCAAATACAGCAACATTGTATTGGAACATTAGGAACATAGGAACTTCTACTCGCATCAAGGAAAAGAAATCAGCAATTTCCGCTTTTCAGCAGAGATCTTGTTTTACTGTTTGTTAGTAAATTGTCAGAAAATCTTGCGCCGTGTCCACTGATGACACCCCACGGAGCGACGCTAGGAACAACCAATGGCTTGAAAGTGCTGCTTAGGCCCAAGTACCCTGGGTCAGTAGGAGCACTCGCACTTGCTTGGGAATGGGAGGCAGAACAGACTGGCACGGAGGGCGCTGTGGGTGCAAGGAGCGGGATAGGGTGCAATGAATGGTAAATGAGCCTAAATATATTCATGTCATTATATACAAGGGAAATCAGAGGAATCCACTCAGACCGAGACCAGTCGTCGGTTGTAGTAAATAATGTGAAACCTGTCCAAAAAATCAATAAAATCCATTAAAAAGTCTGCCCTGGATACGACGCGCCGGCACTTCAATCCATGATATAAACAGACTGTGTAACGGCTTTGTCTCCATCCCCACTGTCCCCGGCCCAACTGCGCAGTCTCTCCGGGTCCCTGGGTGTCTCATTAACGCTCGGCTACAGACTTCCTACTGCTCTTTCTATTTCCAGCAGCCGCCACAGGGATCTGTCCCAATATCTGTGCATTCTACCGACCGGAACCCCAACAAGATCATATAAATGTACAAATAAACCCCATCTACCACTTTATAGTAGCGCCACCTATATGCACCCCTGGTATAATGCAGGTATTAATGAAGCAATGCCCACCAAGCAGTAGCACAACTAGATGTCCGCCATTGGCCAAGCCAGTAAAATACTAGGCAAGACTGGGCAGGTACGGGCACACCTCCTTTCCACCTCTAATCCCATATCTAAGCACCCCCCTCAGCTCTCATATTCAGCTACCATAGCGATCCTAATTGCATGGCCCCGCCCCATTTGCAATCAGAAATGCAGGAACCATACACACTGGTATACGTGGAAAAAGGACTCTACCCAAGCTTTTTTAGCCACAGAGATTGCAAAAATGGAGTAACATTTTGGCCCGTCAAGACACCCTTCATCAGGGTGGGAAGCCTTTACAAGGGGGGTGGTTCATCCTATAAGGGGTGTGGTAGTGACGCAAATTGGGTGGGTGTACCCCACTGCTTGTTATGTATTGGCCAGAAGGTGGCAACCCTAGACCACCGGCAAAGGTCGATACTGGTATGGGACCTGTCTTTCTGTAATTTCGATCTCCATACCTTAAGTCTACTAAAAATCATTTGGACATTAAATAAACCCAATAGGGCTGTTCTGCCCCCAATAAGGGGTAATTATATCTTAGTTGGGATCAAGTACAGGTACTGTTTTATTATTACAGAGAAAAGGGAATCATTTAACCATGAAATAAACCCAATAGGGCTGTTCTGCCCCAATAAGGGGTAATTATATCTTAGTTGGGATCAAGTACAGGTACTGTTTTATTATTACAGAGAAAAGGGAATCATTTAACCATTAAATAAACCCAATAGGGCTGTTCTGCCCCCAATAAGGGGTAATTATATCTTAGTTGGGATCAAGTACAGGTACTGTTTTATTATTATAGAGAAAAGGGAATCATTTAACCATTAAATAAACCCAATAGGGCTGTTCTGCCCCCAATAAGGGGTAATTATATCTTAGTTGGGATCAAGTACAGGTACTGTTTTATTATTATAGAGAAAAGGGAATCATTTAACCATTAAATAAACCCAATAGGGCTGTTCTGCCCCCAATAAGGGGTAATTATATCTTAGTTGGGATCAAGTACAGGTACTGTTTTATTATTACAGAGAAAAGGGAATCATTTAACCATTAAATAAACCCAATAGGACTGTTCTGCCCCAATAAGGGGTAATTATATCTTAGTTGGGATCAAGTACAGGTACTGTTTTATTATTACAGAGAAAAGGGAATAATTTTAGTAATTATTTGGAGCTTTCTGAATAACAGGTTGCCAGATAACAGATCCCATACCTGTATCTGGAAACAGAAAATCTGAGCAGGCACTCATGAAATCCCACGTGAATATGTGCAGTTTATTCACAAAATTATAGAGTACCTATAACCTTAACCATAGGCTGGTTGAACACATAATTAAAGCAAGGACAGCCAATCAGAATGCACAGACAAATCAACCAACAGAAGGGGACAGAAATAAAAAGGGAATATTAAAGGGGATACAAAGTTAAAACAATTCATGTCTGTAATGGAGACACTAGGGTGGGACATAACGTTGATTATTTTAGCAACGTTGCAGAATTTGTAATTGCTAATTAGCAGAAACACTCGTTTCCATGAGTTAGAGCTGCGGATATCTGAACAAAAGCCACGCAGAGCGTTTATGTGCAAGGGGAGCTTTGTTGTGGTGGAGCTACGCGGGAGTAGAGCAACGTACATTCCCACCCCCAGGGGAAAGCACCACTCGTCGACTCGCCGCCCCCACATCCTTCAAGCAAAATGAAGGGTCACGGAAACTTCCCCTTGCTTTCCAATGGTAACAGTGAGCTATAAGCAGCGCCGGGGATTCCTCTACCTACACTAACGAGTCGGAACGCCTCTCCATTCCATGAATAAACGCTTATCGGAAAAGTCAATGACTTTTCATTTTTAATTTACTATAAACTAAGGCTGCTCAGCTATATTTGGCATTTTTACTGAATACAAGGGGGACCCATTCTTAAAAGTGACACTAAAGGGGAAGTTTACCGTTAGGTTGAAAACAGAAGTGCAAAAGCAATAGGGTGCCATTAGTGCCCAAAGAGCCCCTCCCCGGGGGTCCGGCTGCACCCTGCGCCCCCCATAATATACAGAATCACCCCTTGTTCTTTGCTCGTTCCATCACAGTCCCTGTGCTGCTTGTGTTCTCACTGTACGGCGCCGCAGGCACTTTTCCAATAAAGTATAATACGTATCACCTGTTGGTTTCCCCCGTCTGGTAACCATCGTAGAACAATGTCAAGCGATCGGGCCAAACGCTCCATCAAAACGCAGCAGATTGTGAGCTAAGGAGATGGCAGGGAGCCCGGCGGATCTGGTTCCTCTCAGGCAGCAGTGAATGTGACACCCAGCGTTGTGCAAACTCTGCCTTTGTATAGAGTAAAATCTGTGCAATCTGTTCTACCCTGTGTGCCAAATGGTAGAGTCCAATATTTGAGACCTGACCTGGACCCCTGGGCCACATCCCACGACCCCGGCACACGTTTTAACTTGCTTTGACCCAAACCGACCCGCAACTGCCTTATCCACAACCTGATCCAAGACCCACTGACCACAATCAAACAGGAAGTGCAGTTGCTGCAAACTGGTGACATCATCAGAAGTGGCCAGAGGTAAAAAAACAAAAAAAAAAACATTTAAAACATTTTTCAAAAGGAGCAAAATATATAATATAGGCAAGATAAGAAATATGGACCCATTACCCCGAGCTGCAGCCCACAGACGTGCATCCCAAAATTCTACCCATGACTTGCAGGGTACTCCTTTTTCTTTGAGCGTAACTGACCCGCTGCAGGGACTCAAAACAAATGGGTTTCTAGCTGACTAAAATATAATTTTGCCCCTTTATAGGTCCCTGGTAAGGCCTCACCTTGAGTATGGGGGGCAGTTTTGGGCTCCAGTCCTTAAGAAGGATATTACTGAGCTGGATTGGTAAGTATAGGGTGTGGGTGCTGGGTTTACTTGGAAGGGTTGAACTTGATGGACTCTGGTCTTTTTTCAACCCTATGTAACTATGTAAAGATTCTTTTGAACCAGGATTCAGGGAAATGGGAAAGTTAAACAAAGTGACAAGCCCTCCCATGCAGGACCGGATCTGAACGGTTAAAACCCACTTAGAACGCAGTAAGATACAACGAGAGAACCAGTTTGGCCCAACTATGGATGTGTCAGTGTTACTTATTTACTAAATACTGGGTTGTAAAATCTCCCTGCCCCTCTCCCACTGGCACCCTGTTGGTTTATAGGGGTCTGTGGCACTACTTGCACTCTCACAGCTCTCGGTTGCGCTACTTGCACTCTCACAGCTCTCGGTTGCGCTACTTGCACTCTCACAGCTCTCGGTTGCGCTACTTGCACTCTCACAGCTCTCGGTTGCGCTACTTGCACTCTCACAGCTCTCGGTTGCGCTACTTGCACTCTCACAGCTCTCGGTTGCGCTACTTGCACTCTCACAGCTCTCTGCACTACATACATAATGGAAATAACACCATGACCTATCACTGACGTTTGGGTGCATGGGTGTTTTTACAACCACAAACTAGGACCCAATGGAAAACTGGGGCACTTTAGCAAAGGACCTCATTCCACTGAGCACATAGATAGGTCGGTATGCCTGGTTGCTAGGGCAAATAAGACCCTAACAACCAGATAGCTACTAAATAACCAAACTGAAGATTTGCTGAATGAGAAGCTAAATAGCTGAAAAACCACAAAAATAAAAAATGAAGACCAATTGCAAATTGTCTCAACGTAACTTCATCATCATCATACTTAAAGGGGTGGTTCACCTTTGTTATGGAATGTTATTCCTAGCAACTTTGCAATTGGTCTTTATTGTTTATTTTGTATAGTTTTTAATTCATTTGCCTTCCTCTGCTATACCTTCCCAGCTTTCAAATGGGTCACTGTCCCACTCCGATTCATATTCCAGCCTCTCATTCAACCCACTGCCTGGTTGCTAACGTATGCAAGACCCTAGCAACCCCAATAAGGGGTAATTATATATTAGTTGGGATCAAGTACAGGTACTGTTTTATTATTACAGAGAAAAGGGAATCATTTTACCATTAAATAAACCCAATAGGGCTGTTCTGCCCCAATAAGGGGTAATTATATCTTAGTTGGGATCAAGTACAGGTACTGATTTATTATTACAGAGAAAAGGGAATCATTTAACCATGAAATAAACCCAATAGGGCTGTTCTGCCCCCAATAAGGGGTAATTATATCTTAGTTGGGATCAAGTACAGGTACTGTTTTATTATTACAGAGAAAAGGGAATCATTTAACCATTAAATAAACCCAATAGGGCTGTTCTGCCCCCAATAAGGGGTAATTATATCTTAGTTGGGATCAAGTACAGGTACTGTTTTATTATTACAGAGAAAAGGGAATCATTTAACCATTAAATAAACCCAATAGGGCTGTTCTGCCCCAATAAGGGGTAATTATATCTTAGTTGGGATCAAGTACAGGTACTGTTTTATTATTACAGAGAAATAATGGATCAGTGCCACACTGGCTGCAATAACATTTAATGACATTCATACATTTTGGGCACCAAAAGGAGTGGCACGCCATAAAGCAGGGTGTTGGATTCGGTGGCACGTTTGCCTGGAAAGGTGAGCCAGGACACCAGGACACAGCCTCTATATAAACACGCGTAATGTTTGGATTTCAAGCTGCGTGCAGATCAAGCCAAACCCTCCGCTCCACTCTGGCGGTTCCGCCTAATGCTGGTTCTAACAAGGATACAAATCCTGCCATATACAGAAAGCCAATAGGCATCTTTCTCATCATACCGGAGCATTTGATGCCCAGAGTACCTACTTTCAATTTGCAAAGTATATTTTTCTTTTTGTTCATCAGCAGCTATCTGGTTGCTAGGGTGCACTCTACCCTAGCAACCAGGCAGTGGTATGGACAAGAGATGGAAATATGAATAGAGGAGGGTCTACATAGAATAATAAAGTAATAAAAAGTACCAATGATAATACAACTGTCACCTTACAATAGTTTTTATCTGCAGGGGGCAGCGACCCCCATTTGAAAGCTGGAAATAAAAAGGCAAATAATCAAAAACTATAAAACAAATAAATAATTAAAACCAATTGTGAAATTGCTAGGAATAGGGCAGTCTATACAATACTAATGAGGTAATTTAATAAAAGGCACTAAGTTTGCTCAGGAGCAGTAACCCATAGCAGCCAATCAGCAAGCAGAATTTAGGGTTTAAAAGCAAACATCTTATTTGTAATAATAAAATAAATAATAATTGGTTGCTATGGGTTACAGCTCCTGGGCAAACTTAGTGCCTTTCATTGCATAAATAGGGTAAAAGTTTACTTACAGATGAACCACCACTTTAAAGCACTTTCTGGCCCCAAATAAGAAGAATTTCCCATAATCCCCAAGCTCTTGCCATGACATAGCTGCCCCTATTTTGGCAGTGGGCCCCTATTACCCAATAGCCAGCAGCATGCCCCGATCAACACAAACAAAAGTGCAAGTTCCACAGGGCCCTCCCCTTATCTTCCAGTCCCTCAGTCAAACTGCTGCCTGGTTGCCAAGGTAAATTAGACCCTAGCAACCACATAGACCAAATGCAGGTTGTGGCAGACAATTTGCCTCTGTTATGTACTAATGCTGGAGGGACTGGGCAGGTATAAGTTGAACTTAGAAGGATTTCTGGCAGTAGTGAGACATCTTGCACCTCAGTGTCTAGAAAGTTGCCCGTTGGGGGGTGCTAACAGGCCTGACTGGCCCGAGCCGGGAAGTACAGAATTCCACGTGCAACACCGATCTAACTTGGCGCAGGGATAACAGCGAGACATGATAATGGGCAAACAATGGCCTCCAGCTGTTTTGGAATGACAGCCACACACTACAGACTTTCCAGGAAAGCTGGGAGCCGAGGTTCAATAACAGCTGGAGGGCCGGCCTGGCATTTGTTATGTAAATAAACACTGCCTCTATAAACTGCACTGCCTGATTCTGGGAATGCCAATGGCACTCTGGGGCTTTCCCAGCATGCAGTAGGAATAACGCGACTACCCACATGGGAAAAAAACCCCATGGCAAACCGTATCCGAAATTGCACTTTGTCATAAATGAGCCCCTTTGTATCACTTCAGAAAGTCAATGCAGTAGTAAGTAGCAGTGTTATACCTGGGGCCCACCATCTCTGTCACAAGCCCCACCCCCAGCGTACCCTAACTTTCTCATTGGTGGCCTCAGCAAACACTAAAGGCCCTGGGGTTCCCTCCAGCAGTCCTGCCAGCCCCCTAGCACCCTGCTACATCTCTTATCCCCCCATAAAGTACAGTACAGTCCGACTTGTTGGCCACACCCACTCACAATTCAATTGTGCACCTCAGGAGCAAAAACATAATGAATTCACCCACTTGTTTTGGACTACAACTCCCAGCAGTCACAGTTATGGGGGCAGGCAGAGAGTTGTAGTTCAGAAACAGCTAGAGGGGCAAAGGCAGCCCAACCTGGGCGTACCACACACTGAGAAGCCCCATTGCTTCCAGGCACGGCAGGAGAGGGTTAATAGGACACGTGATGCGGGGCAGAGGGGGCTCACACAGGGGGCGCACAATGTTTATTGTTCAGCCGAGAGCAAGGGAAGCCAAACAAAGAGGCGCGGCTGTCACATACGGTTCTATCCTTTGTGAGGAGCTTGATTGCACCCCCCCACTACACACTGGTATCTCCCAGTACTTACAGAGTCTCCCCTTTGTGAGGAGCTTGATTGCACCCCCCCCCCACTACACACTGGTATCTCCCAGTACTTACAGAGTCTCCCCTTTGTGAGGAGCTCTGATTGCACCCCCCACTACACACTGGTATCTCCCAGTACTTACAGAGTCTCCCCTTTGTGAGGAGCTTGATTGCACCCCCCCACTACACACTGGTATCTCCCAGTACTTACAGAGTCTCCCCTTTGTGAGGAGCTTGATTGCACCCCCCCCCCCACTACACACTGGTATCTCCCAGTACTTACACAGTCTCCCCTTTGTGAGGAGCTCTGATTGCACCCCCCCCGCCCCACACACTGGTATCTCCCAGTACTTACAGAGTCTCCCCTTTGTGTGTTGGCTCAGTCCTAGCGGAAGGAGAGCAGGGTGAGTCCGTTGTACAGAGTGTCCCTTTGTTCTCTCATGTCTCCCTCATCTCCCCGGGCGGCAGGGCATTGCCAGGCTCAGGGGAGCGGTGGCGGCACGGAGTGAAGCAATGGAAATAGGAACATCCCCCACATAAACACCAGCGGCTGAGCAGTGAGAGAATGGAGAGACGTGGGAGCGGGGTGAGGAGCCGGGGAAGTGACAGTGCCTCTGCAGGAGCGGAGCGCCAGGCAGGGACTAATCCGCCCGCCTCACTGTACTACTGCCGCTCCGCCCACATACTCCCTCCCCCGCCCACCGACACGCCTCTTAAAGGAGCTGCGCACTCCCACAGGCAACTTTCCAACTTGACCTGAGCAAAATAAGAACTAGAAATGCTTTCTGCCTGTTCTACTAATGTACAGATAAACCTCTGATTTGATTTCATATTAAACGGATAGCATCCCATCAGTCCCTGCCCCAGTGAGCTTACAATCTAAGGTCCCTATCACATTCCCATCAGTCCCTGCCCCAGTGAGCTTACAATCTAAGGTCCCTATCACATTCCCATCAGTCCCTGCCCCAGTGAGCTTACAATCTAAGGTCCCTATCACATTCCCATCAGTCCCTGCCCCAGTGAGCTTACAATCTAAGGTCCCTATCACATTCCCATCAGTCCCTGCCCCAGTGAGCTTACAATCTAAGGTCCCTATCCCATTCCCATCAGTCCCTGCCCCAGTGAGCTTACAATCTAAGGTCCCTATCCCATTCCCATCAGTCCCTGCCCCAGTGGAGCTTACAATCTAAGGTTCCTATCACATTCCCATCAGCCCCTGCCCCAGTGAGCTTACAATCTAAGGTCCCTATCACATTCCCATCAGTCCCTGCCCCAGTGAGCTTACAATCTAAGGTCCCTATCACATTCCCATCAGTCCCTGCCCCAGTGAGCTTACAATCTAAGGTCCCTATCCCATTCCCATCAGTCCCTGCCCCAGTGAGCTTACAATCTAAGGTCCCTATCACATTCCCATCAGTCTCTGCCCCAGTGAGCTTACAATCTAAGGTCCCTATCACATTCCCATCAGTCCCTGCCCCAGTGAGCTTACAATCTAAGGTCCCTATCACATTCCCATCAGTCTCTGCCCCAGTGAGCTTACAATCTAAGGTCCCTATCCCATTCCCATCAGTCCCTGCCCCAGTGAGCTTACAATCTAAGGTCCCTATCACATTCCCATCAGTCCCTGCCCCAGTGAGCTTACAATCTAAGGTCCCTATCCCATTCCCATCAGTCCCTGCCCCAGTGAGCTTACAATCTAAGGTCCCTATCACATTCCCATCAGTCCCTGCCCCAGTGAGCTTACAATCTAAGGTCCCTATCCCATTCCCATCAGCCCCTGCCCCAGTGATCTTACAATCTAAGGTCCCTATCACATTCCCATCAGTCCCTGCCCCAGTGGAGCTTACAATCTAAGGTCCCTATCACATTCCCATCAGTCCCTGCCCCAGTGGAGCTTACAATCTAAGGTCCCTATCCCATTCCCATCAGTCCCTGCCCCAGTGAGCTTACAATCTAAGGTACCTATCACATTCCCATCAGTCCCTGCCCCAGTGGAGCTTACAATCTAAGGTCCTTATCACATTCCCATCAGTCCCTGCCCCAGTGAGCTTACACTCTAAGGTCCCTATCCCATTCCCATCAGCCCCTGCCCCAGTGAGCTTACAATCTAAGGCCCCTATCACATTCCCATCAGTCCCTGCCCCAGTGAGCTTACAATCTAAGGTCCCTATCCCATTCCCATCAGTCCCTGCCCCAGTGAGCTTACAATCTAAGGTCCCTATCACATTCCCATCAGTCCCTGCCCCAGTGAGCTTACACTCTAAGGTCCCTATCCCATTCCCATCAGCCCCTGCCCCAGTGAGCTTACAATCTAAGGTACCTATCACATTCCCATCAGTCCCTGCCCCAGTGGAGCTTACAATCTAAGGTCCCTATCCCATTCCCATCAGTCCCTGCCCCAGTGAGCTTACAATCTAAGGTCCCTATCACATTCCCATCAGTCCCTGCCCCAGTGAGCTTACAATCTAAGGTCCCTATCACATTCCCATCAGTCCCTGCCCCAGTGAGCTTACAATCTAAGGTCCCTATCCCATTCCCATCAGTCCCTGCCCCAGTGAGCTTACAATCTAAGGTCCCTATCACATTCCCATCAGTCCCTGCCCCAGTGAGCTTACAATCTAAGGTCCCTATCACATTCCCATCAGTCCCTGCCCCAGTGGAGCTTACAATCTAAGGTCCAGTTCAGCAGAAGCAATGGAACAGACGCAATGGCATGCTTAGGCACCTTTAATCAATTGATCAATAAACACATTGTTTGCTTTCATTCGATGCGTTCGCTTTAGTGCCACCACACTCATTGCTGCAACTGTAGTAGGAAGGTCAAGGTTTTGCCTTTAGTCCCCAGGAAGGTTGGTCCTGAATTGAGTTGGGAGTTGTTATCTGGCAGAGCACTAACCGGCCAGAGGGGGCAGAGTTGCTAAAGAAGGTTGTGCTCATAGGTGTTCTCGGTACGCCTCTGGTGCCTGAAAAGATTTCTAATAGTTCAGTCAGAGTAAGAGCCAGGATCAGGGTCGTTAGTAGAGTAGTACATTTGTATAGTAAATTTGAAATGGCCTATACATCCCTGACCCTCTTTACTGCCACTCACCCTTTATAAATATGAACTTACCTCTGCTCCGCCTATAACCCTGCCCAGTCTGCCCATTTTTCCCTCCCCTTATGCCATGGCTCCTCCCCCAAGTGCCATCATGTCCTGCCCCCTAACCCAGAAACAGTGGCAAAAGGTGGCAACTCTAGTACCCTGGGGTAACAAGGCTGCCAGTATAGGGACCCAAGCAGTCAGGCTTAGGGATAGAGGGATCTTTAGAGGGTGGGACCCACTGAGAGCTTCACCTATCGCTGGGTGCACCTCTGGGTGTTGTGCTACTACAGCTGGGATTGTAAGAACTGATGTGCGCAGGGGCAGATTTACCATAAGGCATACCTAGGCTATAGCCGGGGGGATTTTTAAAATTAATATTTTTCAGCTCTACTTTTGATAGGTGCCCTTTCGAGGAGCTAATCAATAAATACCATGGTGGGGGTTAGCTCCGCTTTTATTCAAGGGGCTTTTAATTAGGGTGTACTATGCTTTCCATATAATAAGCTAATTTACCAGCAGAATCTCATTGCTGCAGCAAAGTATCACCCACTTTCAAAGCCACAACAGCCACAGCTTTGACACGTAATCATCTTACTAATATTATTTTAAAAGTTTGTTGTCAATATGAATACTACACCTACTATTAGGGCTTGCTAGTCATAGATTCCAGTTTGCGTTGGTCCCTATATCTCTATCAGCACTGTTTTTGGGGGTCTCTTGTATGTAAGGGACATCTAGTGGCCAGACGTGGGTATTGCAATGAAAACACTGTGCCATCATGAGTTGCAACTATAACCGTAGGAAAGAGAATTGATGAGGATTTTGCAGGACCCAGTAGGTTCTAACAAATTGTGCATGGTTAATAAATACTTAACTATTAACTCGTTTGTTTATTGTTTATTAAAGCTTTTTCCCATGTATTTTAAGACAGTAAAATGTAAAGATGTGGAAGTTCCCGTGTATTAGATTTAGGGTTGAGCTTTCCAGCCCAAACACATGTACATATAAATACATTTGTAGCTCTATTTTGCAGATCTTTGATAAAATACCCAAAGGATGTATCCAGGGCTGTGGAGTCATAAGATAAATTCTCCGACTCCAACTCCTCAGTTTCTGATACTTCCGACTCCGACTCCTCTGTTTTTAATATGCCCATTTAGTGAAGCATACAGTCAACGAAAAGCATGCTTCATGGTCACTCAACGTGTTCATTTATGTACTGCGTGCATTGGGCTTTATTCTTATAGCAGAGAAGTAATTAATTATTGTCTGACTATGATTATGACTGTCTGTGAATTGGGACATTTAAACTTGCTTTATTTTTTGTTTTTATTCCCATTTAAATTTAGTAGGAGTCGGTTCATTTTTTGCCGACTCCGACTCCAGGTACCCAAAATTGCCCTGGCCCCTTGCTTGGGATGAAATACACATTGTTTTAGTCCCTACGGAAAGGGCAGCAGCGCTAAGTACTCAGTAACACTTTACGTTATGTGAAACAAAGTCATGAGCTAATTTTTTAATTATTTTATTATTAATTATATTTATTACAGCGTTACAGTAATAACAATGCCTAGGAAACGGCTGTGGTAGCAGATCAATCTCCTAATATCAATTTACACACACGTAAACCATTTATAATGATTGCATAAAGCTTTCTTTTTATTGCTATTTGTATAGAGCGCGTCTGATAAGCTAATTAATCAAAAGAAACCCAACTGGTTGTTCCAGCTTGTTTCTTTTGTCGCCTGATTTTTAGCAGACAGGCACCATATACATTGCTAGCCAGGATAAACAGTACAGATATTCCTGTGTGTATTAAGTATGGAGGGACCCCTATTGCAGGAAGGCTGTAGGGGGCCCCAATGAAACCTTAGCCGAGTTTTTTTTTAAAATGCATATGCCCCTTTCGTTCCCCAGGAAGGAAGGTTCAACTTGTAGTTAAGTTATAGAATGGCCAATTCTTAGCAACTTTTCAATTGGTCTTCATTTTTTATTTTGTTTATTTAATTATTTGCCTTCCTCTTCTGACCCTTTCCAGATTTCCAAATGGGGGTCTCTGACCCCAGCAGCTAAAAAACTATTGCTCTGTGAGGCTACAGTTCTATTGTTATTGTTACTTTTTATTCCTTATCTTTCTATTCTATTCATATGTCAGTCTCTCCAGGGTCGGACTGGGCCCCGGCAGCCCAGACCCGACCCTTGCTGGCGCTCCCCCGACGTGTTAAACTTATGTGCACTCAGGGGAGGATGTTGGGTTGGGGGCCCTGCGGGGGGGGTAAGGGAGGCTCAGCGGGGGAAGTGGCAGGGCGGGGGCACATGCAGGGCCCCTGGAGCGGCAGACCCGGTGGGCCCTGCACCCCCCAGTCTGAAATAAAGAATATGGCAAGTCCCGTGTGATATTTCAAAGTTAAATGCAATATAAAAAAATCTGTTCTCTCTTTCTTAGCGAACAGCCAAGCATTGCGAGAATATTCAGTTAATGTTGCATCAGACACCATTGCTATATTCTCCATTAACATAAACAGGTTAAACCAGTATAAACCCAGGCAGAAAGCACCACTTAGCCTTAAAGGAGACATATTGGATAAATGGGGAGCAACGCTAATTTTGTAGGCAATTATGAATAATATCCGGTGCTGGTTTCACTTTGTGCTAAAAATAAATTCTCTCTGTAAAAATGGCCCCTTTATTGGAGCTCCCTATAGATCCTCTCACTTCTCCCTCCAGTGTGAAATGGAGAGTGGGCGTGTCCTAACGGTCCCTGCCAGAAGCACAGTAGGAGGGGGAGAGCCAATCACAGCCCTGCACTCACACAAGCACAGAGAGGCTTCAGTTCCCTATCAGGTCAGCCTAGCTGCTGATTGGTTCCTATCCTACAGTGCAGGGTATGGAGGGCCGCCGGCTCCCCAGCTCATCCAGAGAATTCAGCCAGCAGGAAGTGGCACAGATGGGCGGGGCTAGTGGGGGTTTTGTGGAATTTCTCAATAAATCAGTCAGAAACACAACTTTTTAAGCACAATCCTTCTATATCTAGAGGAGTATAATTCCCTGGTACATTCATCATTTTTATAGGATATGTCTCCTTTAATATATCACAGCTAATAGAAACAGCAGAGTAGATATTCCGCCCAACTACTTACATGTCCAGATTCTCCTTTGTGTAGGGCTGTGACGAGAAACGGACGCAACTCTCTTTATAGAACCAGATGGTTAACGGGTCCCGGCTTGTGACCAAGAACCACTGGTGCAAATCAAACTTACGGTTGCACGAAAGATCGTCAGACCCGCCACTAACCTTCAGGGCTGAAAAGGCAAATAAGGAGGTACAAACAATAGGATTTCTACCTCCTTCTGCCGATTCAGCCCTGAAGGCAGATTTTGCTAAGGCTCCTTCTATGGCGCCCGATCAAAATCTTTTGACCTGGCCGATCGGCGAGTCGGCCGATATCAGCAGCCTCCTGCGATACCGGTCGACTCACCGACTTGCCATACACGCACCGAATATCGTACGAAACAAGGTTTCCTACTATATTATTGGTGTGTGTATGGCCAGCTTTAATGCCCAATATAAAAAGGAGCCTTTCTATGTACCAAACAAGTTTAACTGTCTAACAGCAACAGTTCTGAATATGTCATCTAGACAGTCCTTGTGGGTTATATCTGGGAAAAAAATAAATAGTGTCTTTTAGTATGATTTAGAGAATGGTATTCTAAGACAGTTTGCAATTGGTCTTCCTTTTTTTATTATTTATAGTTTTTGAATTATTTATTTTTATGCGTAGCAGCTCTCCAGGCTGGAGTTTCAGCATCTGGTTGCTAGGGTTCAAATTACCATAGCAACCAGGCACTGATTTGAATGAGAGACTGGAATATGAATAGGAGAGTGTTTGAATAAAATGGAGTTTCTATAGAAGTCAATGGGAGTTGCTATAGGCAAAGTCAAACTGTATTCTCAGACTCCAGTTTTTCGAGCTCATAAACTCAAAAAATTGGAGATATTCGATTTTATTCAAACGAGTTTTCCTTATTAATAAATAAGCGCCAAGGTGATATGCAAGTTTTAGAAAAACAAATTCACAAACTTGAAAATTGATAAATAAGCCCAGAAATGTTAACTTAAAGGTGAACAACCCCATTAATAAATATAGGTTAGCTGAAAGCAGTTCCAATGTGTAGCGCTGGCTCCTTCTGAAAGCTCAGACTCAGGCACACTTTACTGCTGCGCTGCAAGTTGGAGTGATATCCCCCCCCTCACCCCCAGCAGCCGATCAGCAGAACAATGGGAAGGGAGCAAGATAGCAGCTCCCAGTAGGTATCAGAATAGCACTCAATAGTAAGAAATCCAAGTCTGGCTTGGGACTCCTCCAGTTACATGGGAGTAGGAGAAACAATAGGTTAGCTGAAAGCAGTTCTAATGTGTAGCGCTGGCTGAAAGCTCCAACTCAGGCACACTTTACTGCTGCGCTGCAAGTTGGAGTGATATCCCCCCCCCTCACCCCCAGCAGCCGATCAGCAGAACAATGGGAAGGGAGCAAGATAGCAGCTCCCAGTAGGTATCAGAATAGCACTCAATAGTAAGAAATCCAAGTCCGGCTTGGGACTCCTCCAGTTACATGGGAGGGCTGAAAGCTCAGACTCAGGCACAATGGACAGTGCATCCCTAAATCTATGCTGGCCAGGGCCCCATACACAGTGCCCCCCAAAAACAGTGCCCCCAATACACACGACCACCTAACGTTGTGCTGGCTAGAGCCCCATACACAGTGCCCCCCAAAGCCAGAGCCCACATACACTGACACAGGGAGACCAGTTCACACCATGAAGCCGCCACATTCGGCTCTGACTGGGCCCCGGCAGCCCGCAGTCACATGACTAACACAGAAGGATGCCCTTAGCAACAGCAGCCTTTATGGCTCCGCCGGCGCTCGGCCCCGCCCACCCGTTCTGTCCCGGTGCATTGTGGGAGGAGAGAGGCTGGGACGAATATGGCGGATGCTGAAGAGCCGTGAGTATCTGTGTTGTGTCACCAGTAGCCTGGGGACCGTCTCTCTCCCCTCTTCTCTCTCCCCCTCTCTGTGTGACAGGCCAGGAGGGTGGCCCTAAATACCCTTCTTTTATTCTCTCTCTCTCTTTATAGGGAGAAGAAAAGAAGGCGGATAGAAGAGCTCCCTGACGAGTTAGTGCTGGTGGGACAGGGCTGTGGGTGCTTAGTGGGACCCGGAACTGCACCCTGGAGAGGAGACCGCTTTATATTTATATGTAAAGCCCCCACTGGTGCTGAGTAGGCCTGCCCTTGTTAGCACTGCTTCCCAGGAGCCCCTAGGGACTTCCTATAGTATTTATATATATATATAGTATTTATATTTAGTATTTATATATATAGTATTTATATTTAGTATTTATATATAGTATTTATATTTAGTATTTATATATATATATATATTTAGTATTTATATATATATATATATATATAGTATTTATATATATATAGTATTTATATTTAGTATTTATATATATAGTATTTATATTTAGTATTTATATATAGTATTTATATATATAGTATTTATATTTAGTATTTATATATATAGTATTTATATTTAGTATTTATATATATATAGTATTTATATATATATATAGTATTTATATTTAGTATTTATATATATAGTATTTATATTTAGTATTTATATATATATATATATATATATATATAGTATTTATATATATATATAGTATTTATATTTAGTATTTATATATATATAGTAGTGACATTGTGCAGGTACATTCTTTGCTTGCTGTACCACTTGACAGCGAAAGGGTTAATTAGGCTGTCAGCGTTCTGCTATGGGGACTGTAAGTTCCAGCACATACTATAGATATGTCTATATATATATATATATATACACACACACACATACACACATTGATAGCCTTTAGTTAACTGCCACAGGACTGACCTGTCATTGACAGTTATCAGAGCTGTACTCATTGTATTCTGGCAGAATTTCAATTACTCCCCCCCCCATCCCCCGTTATTTTTGTCTTTTAGTTGATATACTGACTTTTAATTAGGTTCGATAACATAAAAAGGTGGATTCGGGGGGGTCCCCCTACCCAAAACCTTTTCCTTTTTTAATATCTTCCCTATTGCAGTGTTCATATGTAAGCAAGGACAATAGTAGATTTTTTTCAGCACCACTAAGAAGTAAAACTAAAGGCAAGCCAGGAAGAGAATACAGGTATGGGATCCGTTATCCAGAAAGCTCCAAATTACAGGAAGGCCATCTCCCATAGTCTCCATTTTAATCAAATAACTCCAGTTTTTAAAATGATTCCCTTTTTTCTGTAATAATAAAACAGTACCTGTACTTGATCCCAACTAAGATATAATTACCCCTTATTGGGGGCAGAACAGCCCTATTGGGTTTATTTAATGGTTAAATGATCCCCTTTTCTCTGTAATAATAAAACAGTACCTGTACTTGATCCCAACTAAGATATAATTACCCCTTATTGGGGGCAGAACAGCCCTATTGGGTTTATTTCATGGTTAAATGATTCCCTTTTCTCTGTAATAATAAACCAGTACCTGTACTTGATCCCAACTAAGATATAATTACCCCTTATTGGGGGCAGAACAGCCCTATTGGGTTTATTTAATGGTTAAATGATTCCCTTTTCTCTGTAATAATAAAACAGTACCTGTACTTGATCCCAACTAAGATATAATTACCCTTTATTGGGGCAGAACAGCCCTATTGGGTTTATTTAATGGTTAAATGATTCCCTTTTCTCTGTAATAATAAAACAGTACCTGTACTTGATCCCAACTAAGATATAATTACCCCTTATTGGGGGCAGAACAGCCCTATTGGGTTTATTTAAGGGTTAAATGATTCCCTTTTCTCTGTAATAATAAAACAGTACCTTTACTTGATCCCAACTAAGATATAATAAATCTTTATTGGAGGCAAAACAATAATATTGGGTTTAATTAATGTTTAAATTATTCTTTTTAGGTAATGGGATACAAATTACCAAAAGACCCTTTATTCGGAGTTTCCCAGGTCCTGAGCATTCTGGATAACAGGCCCCCATATCTGTATTAATAAACTCATGATGTCTTAATATGTTTTTCTTTCTGCCATTAATTGTTCAGTAACGTGGACTGTAAGGTTTTCTACCATTTCCCCCAATGTGCTTCATTGTTTTACCTCTCATTTGTTCATATCTAAATATCCTATAGTGAGTCAAAGGTGTAGTTTACCTTTAAATAAACCTTTAGCATGATATAGGGCAGTGATCCCCAACCAGTGGCTCAGGGGCAACATGTTGCTCCCCAACCCCTTGGATGTTGCTCTCAGTGCCCCCAAACCAGGGAGTTATTTTTGAATTCCTGACTTGGGGGCAAGTTTTGGTTGAATAAAAACAAGATTTCCTACCAAATAAAGCCCCCTGCAAGCTGATAGGGTGCATAGAGGCCCCTAATAGCCAATCACAGCCCTTATTTGGCTCCTCCATGAACTTTTATGGTGCTTGCTCCCCAAGTCTTTTTACATTTGACTGTGGCTCACGAGTAAGAAAGGTTGGGGATCCCTGATATAGGGGATATTCTGAGATATTTAGCTATTTAGCTCTCCAGTTTGGTATTTTAGCAGCTTTTAGGTTGCTGGGGTACATTTTTCCAAAGCAAATAAATCTGATCTTTAGTTTTCATTTCCACATACTCATTTCAAATGTACATATAGAATTCCCAGTTACATATTTAATTGGTGCAGCATGCTTAATAATAAAACTGTTATACATAAAGCACATTTATGTGTCTGCTGTTCTTCTGATAGCCACGCATGGTGGCCCTTACAGTAAGTAGAAATAAACCCTTTTGTTTTTCCCTACAGCATTGCTGGAAGCAGCCAGCGAGAGTTATTTCTAGTGCTTCAGCGTTGTTTAGATTCTTGCTTTCTTTTGTTAGAACCTGTGTGTTCCTAATGACAGTTGATAAGCTCCATGTACTGTGTTCTATGCAGAATGGCTGTGGATGGTGGGTGTGGGGACACTGGAGACTGGGAAGGTCGCTGGAACCATGTAAAGAAGTTCCTCGAGCGATCAGGACCATTTACACACCCCGAGTTCGAACCAAGCAACGAAGTGAGAAATATTAAAATTACTTTACTGCATTAGAATGATGACTGATGCTGACAGCTGTGCAAGTAAAATATATTAATGTCACATAGCTTAACAATTTCACAATGTAGCTTATAGGGCGACCTGCTGCTTATTGTAGGAATTGTATTACATGATAAGAAGCAGTGCTAGAGCAAAACAACTCCAAAATGCATTTACATCCGTTTATGGTCTGTACTCCTAAGGGTGAAGACACACAGAGCTACTAGTAGCAGCTATTTGTCACGGCTACTAAAATAGACAATGCTGATCATTTACTGATAATTGTCTCTACATGTGTTTTAGTTGTCATTATTGTCTATGGCAGGGTATTTTCTGGAGTTTAGTAGCTGTGAAAAAGTGGCGGCTACTAGTAGCTCCATGTGTCTTCACCCTAAAGGTTTATTAGTTAGGAAATAAACCATATGACCTGTTGTATCTACTGCATTTATTTCTCTTTTAATAGTAGTAATTTATCAATATAAAAAAATATATATTTATATAATATGAGCAAGAGCTGCCTTGGGACCTACTGTTGTACTTGTTTTTTGTTAGATATTAATGTATCCCAAGAAGGTTCAACCTTAGCAAGCAGCAGGGCTTCTGTTGTGGGTTTAGATGTATCAGGTTCATTGTTTATTCATTTAGTAGAGGATATTTTTGCCTTTGCTGCATGTTCTAGTGATGCACAAATAAACACTCCCTTTTCCACCGTAAGTTACCCATTAACATCTTGTTCCTATCCCCAGGAGCAAGATGATGGAGGGTAGGGATTGCTTGTAGTCATTTACCTCTTAAGACTAAGTGCTTACCTCTTTCTGGGGTAGTTTTATTCAGGGTGGCTGGCATCTTCCCAGGCATCATCTAAAGCTCAGACTTTCTTACCTTCCGCATATGCACTGCAGAATGTCTCCCGGAGAGTCACATGGGATGCCAGGGAAGCTGGGAGGCATGGCACCCTGAATAAAGCGTCCCCAGGAAACAACAGATTATCCTGCAGTTAAAAAGTGGCCATGTATTGGTATCCCTGTCTAATAATTGTTACCTTTTTTCATTTGTACATTTGAAACAATAGTTCACACTCACTAATAATGGGCCAATATCTGCCTGTGTTCAGTATGAGTTAGTGAATAGGGCTTGTGCTAAGCTTTCTTGCCCTGCACTAACGGAGCAGCACTTTCATTTTATGCTTTCTCCAATCTCCATGTTTCTTCTGAGCAGTTGTGAAAAGAAGTGAAGGTAATTAATCATGTCCCCCTTCCCAGTTTAATCCCTATATAATGAATTCCTCCTTGTTGATAAATTCAGGAAGAAACTGGAGGAAGTCTAATTAAGAGAAATGCCACAGGGTCAGTTTCATGATATTTAAGTTTTTACTACCCCAAAATAATGGTTCAGGCAACTAGAGCGACTGCATTGTTATCTGACTTGGCCACCTTGACCAAACCAGTAGCCTCTGGGCCTCCTACTATGCGCTCTTTGATCACTATCTGATTTTGGGCATAGTAAGTGGTTGTTTATTAGGCTGGGAAAAAAAATCCAACACATCTAAATATTTATATTGTTCTGATTGTGTTTGTGTTTACAAATAAAAATCAGTATTCCACTGGCCAATGCCCTGGGGCTAGTTTATGCCACACGCCTCTGTGGCGCTGGTATAAAATTACTAAAGATTTTTCATTTCTGCATTGCTTATTATATGCACAAAGGTATATAAAGCCATACGTAATCTTAGAGCTTTTTTAGTTCAGGTGTGGGAGGTCAGAGCTATTTAGGGGTGTCTGTGTTGATAGAGAGTGGGTCTTGGGTTTGGGCACTTATAATAAGGGGTTACTTCCCCTTTAAACATTAACATCTATTTTTGAGCACAAAGTATGTTTTCTTTTTTTTTTTGAAGAGGGTTGCGAATACATCTCTAAATGCAAGCAATATGAATCTAACCTGTAGCACAGTTAACAGTATAACCTATAAATCTGTCTTAAATAATTTGGGAGCTTAATATATATTTAAATATTAACTGATTGAATGTTTGTTATCTTTATTAAGGGCTATGGCAACTATAGCCTTTCTCCAATGACATCCTTCAGCTGGCAGAGAAAGACTTGATGGCCTTCTATGCTGCCTGTCATTTATAAGAATGAAGTCCACTAGTCACAAGGTGTTTCAACCTAAAAATGCACATATTTTTGGGTGCCATTAATGAGTGGCAGCACAGAGAGGTATTAAGAATTTCTATGCTGTGGAGAAATGCTACATGTTCCATTACCCTAATGGGCGTCACAGAGATCACATCATATGCCCAGTAATAGGAGGTGGCATGGAAAAGTCTGGCTTATGCTTGCCCATTGTGCTGAGCTGCCATTACTTTCCCAATGATACATGCTCGTTATTCAAGGAGGCAGGGAGATGAGGAGACTTCAGAAAGGGGATTTTAGCAGTCTGCATGTAGCTTCTGGGGAGAGTGGGTTGGTTATGAATTCTCCTTTAGCAGGATTAGAGTATTGTTACACAAAGCTAACATATTTTTCTTTTTGTCTCGTCGTTCTTTATTTTCTCCTTTCTTACAGTCTCTGCAGTTTCTCCTAGAAACCTGTAAAATTCTGGTTGTTGGAGCAGGAGGTTTAGGGTGCGAACTTCTCAAAAATCTGGTAATTTCTTTTGGCCTTACTTTTATGCAACTGAAATAAATAGTCCTGAAGAGCACTGTAAAAATACAACGAAGCATCAGGACTTTTACTTGAATACCACAACTAAGATTCTAAGGTAAAGGTTTTTATACATAGGCATTAAAGCTTGTATTGTTACAGTTGTACAATAAGGCGGAAGGAAGAAAGGAAATATATAAACTAGCAGCTAATATGGAAGCAAATTCAGCGTAGTCTGCTGTGCGATGGTATTAACAGTTGATACATTGAAAGTAAAATACAATTTCCACCCAATACTGCACTAGAACATGAATCACCCTTTGTTTGTTAAAGCCAAGGTCATTTGGTTCACAGTTCTCCAAAATACCCTTGCTATTATAAAGTCTTCTTCTTATAATGACATTTAATATGACTCTATCTCCCTGCTACATGACAAATAAGTCTCTCCTGAAAAAACTCATCCCACCCTGCTCTTTTAACCCCCTACCCTACACCCAATATATATATATATATATAGATATATATATAAGAAAAAAACTTGGAAGCCGCACTCGCAGGTCTTATGAAAATAGAAAAAAATTTTATTGTCAGGAGAGTGAACTTACGTTTCGGCTGTTACACCAGCCTTTGTCAAAGATATGTATATATATAAAATATATTTATATATATAATTTATATAAATATATATCCCTGCTACTGTTATATTAAATGATCTCTCTTTTGATATTATAGTTGAACAATTTCTAAAGCCAGTTTATGTTTATATTATTAACCTGTTTATTATACAGTGTGATATGCAGCGGAGAAGCCTCAAGTAGCAGCAGTGAAAACACTGCGTATTCTGTGACCCATAAGGTACAGTGTCCCATATGGAGAGAAGTGCTTATAAATAGAAAGGCTTTTGTCCTTGTCATTTCATGAAATTCAGCCCTGTTATTATCTATAATCCTTAATTTATATAGTAGGGGCTTGTTCCATAGATTACCTCTAGACGTCTGATTATTGATTTCTAAATTTGCTGTCCATTACAAAGTCAATACCTGTTTCTAATAATGAACCTTCTCATTGTTTTCCCATCTGGTTTAATGCTCTGCATCAGCAGCTAAGAGTCTGCCTGGAATATACAGCTCACTCTGATGCAATTAGAACATTGTCAGTAATCATTTGGCCTCTGCTTTCTTTAGGCACTCTCTGGCTTTCGGCAGATCCATGTTATAGATATGGATACCATAGATGTTTCTAATTTAAACAGACAATTTCTGTTCCGGTAAGTGGAAATATCTGGTGTATATGTAGTTATTATTAGCAGCCGGTAAATGTACAATACAGTTTTTTAGTTTGGTGATGGAAAGTATTTGGTCATCATTACTGATGACAATACATAAGTGTTGCTATATGGTGACTTTGTTTTTGAAACTTGATAGCAACATTTCTTTAAATGTGCTTTGCTTCTTATATAAATAAGATGCTGGGTAAGCACAGGGAAGCCATTATTGCTTAGTCACTTTATTACTTATCTTTCAATACAGGCTTATCTTTCTATGCAAGTGTCCTTGCAACTAGAAACTACATTGCTTTTGTGTGTAACTTTTAGGGCTGTGGCACACGGGGAGATAAGTAGCCGGTGGAATGGCATACGCATCGCCTCTCGAGGCATCCAATGGCATCCCACCGGTGATTTACATTTGCGCCGCTGGGATGACATATTGGGGAGATTTGTCACGGGCAACTAATCTCCCCGTGTGCCACAGCCCTTAGGCTACTGTAAAATACAAATCTGGCATGGTTACTTTTAAGGTGGCCATACACATGGCAATAAAAGCTGTCAAATCTGCCCCTGGCAGGTCTGGCAGCCCACTCAACCATGTGACCAAAAATTGAACTGAAATCTATCAGGCAGGTTAGAAAATCCACTTGGATGA
The DNA here is from genome assembly GCF_000004195.4 of Xenopus tropicalis. NCBI lineage: Eukaryota > Metazoa > Chordata > Amphibia > Anura > Pipidae > Xenopus > Xenopus tropicalis. Next base: position 141,984,959 of record NC_030680.2, read on the forward strand.
GTACAACCTTGGCAAGTTGATGGCCTTCTACTTCTACTATGGGTCTCCCCAGTACCTGAAAATTGACCCAGAAGACTATTAATAAGTTCATATTAATTTGGTGATCAGATCAATAAAGGTCCTTGCATTTGGCAAGTGTGAGATCTTACAGTGTGTGCTCGGTTTAATTGTCACTGTGCTGTGTGCTTTAAAGAGAATTAAAACTGTGGTTTAAGTTACATTTTACCCTTTTTTTCCCTCAGGCCTAAAGATGTTGGAAGGCCTAAAGCAGAGGTTGCAGCAGAATTTATCAACACAAGGATCCCTGATTGCTGTGTCACACCGTATCCTTTTACAGTCAGTTCTTAAAAATGTCTCGGAGCCATACCGCCTTCTCTTCTCTTTGCTTTATGCAGAATACCAGTTTTACTCTATAGTGGATTTTAAGCATTACAGATTGGGTAGTTACCTGGGCCCAGAGCTGAAACTGCTTTATCCTGCCACCCATATCTGGCTAACATGTAAGGCAAGTGCCTTTAGAGCAGGGCTCCCCAACCTTTCTTACTCGTGATCCACAGTCAAACGTAAAAAGACTTGGAGAGCAACACAAGCACCATAAAAGTTCATGGAGGAGCCAAATAAGGGCTGTGATTGGCTATTAGGCAGCCTCTATGCACACTATCAGCTTACAGGGGCTTTATTTGGTAGGAAATCTTGTTTTTATTCAACCAAAACTTGCCCCCAAGTCAGGAATTCAAAAATAACTACCTGGGAGCACTGAGAGCAACACCAAATGGTTGGCCAGATCTTGGGCAGGTTTAAAAATTTAGCCAGATTGGGACTGCATCGGCTCGTTGATGCGGTCCCCGAACCAAGGATGCCTATACCCATCGTTATAATTCCCCAGGGCCAAACGATTGTAGGTGGAGAAGATCCGCTCACTATGAGACTCTTCTATCCTTAATCTAATGGTTTCATCCCTTGCCACAAAGTACCCTCTTTTTTAAAAAAAAAAAAAAAAAAAAAAAAACACTGACTCTAGGTGCCATTTTTTCACTTTTAGTCCAACCTCATTTGAAAGTTGTTTCAGTCATTGCACTGCTAGAAGAGAGAGTGCTGTGCTGGTAATATGAATCACATAAAGCTTGTTCGGGTAGGTCACCAAATTAGCTGCTCATATTGAGCTCAAGTGAACCTGATCTGTGCCGTAGTCTTAATCTCAAGGGGTGGCCTGTACAGAATTGCTGACTGCAAACCAAATACATAACTCAATGTGCTTCACTTTGTCACTGGTGTTCTATGCCTGCAGCCAAGTGCATTTGAATAATGCAATAGTACTCCCTCCATCTAAAAATGTTTTTTTGCTAAACTTTTTACCTTAGTTTTTTAACATCTGTAATCCTTGACACCCTAAATTTTAAGGCACTTTACAAAAATACAAGATTTCGATGAAACGTTCTACCGAGGTACTGTTTCTAGAGCTTTTTGCATTAGTAAACGCTTGGGATATAAATTAGAATGGGATCTAAAATTTTTAGGCTTTTTTGTGTGTGTGTTTTCCAGAGTTTCATATCATTGTATGCGGGCTGGATTCAATTATTGCAAGGCGATGGCTGAACGGAATGCTGGTAAATCCTGATTCTACTCTTTTTCTTTCAAAGTTTAAAGAGATACTTTGGTTCTACTGAAAAGTCTTCTAAATGATAAATAAAGAAGCTCAGGAGTTTAAAAAGGATTTTGTTTAAAGGAGGACTAAACCCTAAAAATGAATAGGGACCGAGTCCTGGATTCAGTGTGGGACTTGCCCAAGATCTGGCTTTTTTCAGCAGGATTTGGATTCAGTCGGATCTATGCATCTGGCCGAATCTGAATCATTGAAATCACATGACTTTATGTCACATAAACAGAAGTTGAACATTTGCAAATTCAGATTCGGTTCAGTATTTGGCTGAATCTTTTGCAAAGGATTCTGGGTTCGGCCAGATCCTAGAATAGTGGATTCGGTGCATCCCTAAAAACGAATATGGCTAAAAATGTCATGTTTTATATACTGAACTTACTGCACATCTGAACGTACTGTCAGCATCTCTATAGCAGCAATGATTCAGGTATTTACAGTTGTCAAATTAGATGGTGGGCTATTGGGGGCATCTTCAGGGGCCCAGATATTTCCAGCTATAAAGGGCTGGGGTTGCCTTGGGCTGGTACAGAAACACACAACAGTTCTAGCCTACTTCTTTAGTTACACCAGAGATCCCCAACCTTTTATATCTGTGAGCCACATTCAAATGGAAAAAGTGTTGGGGAGCAACACAAGCATAAAAATGGTTCCTGGTGGTGCCAATAAGAGCTATAATTGGCTACTTAATAGCCCCTATGGGGACTGGCAGCCTATAGAAAGCTCTCTTTGGCATTATACTGGGTTTTATGCAACCAAAACTTACCTCCAAGCCAGGAATTCAAAAATGAGCACCTGTTTTGAGGCCACTGGGAGCAACATCCAAAGGGTTGGGGAGCAACATGTTGCCTCTGAGCCACTGGTTGAGGATCACTGAGTTAGACTGTAGTTCTCGTTTAATGTTATAATCGCTTTTCCAGTGTTCATTGGAAAATCCTGTCCTTTCTACACAGTTATTAGTTGCTGAATCTGCTTTACTTATATAGATCCTGCTGGTTGTAATATGTGGGAGTATGTTTTTCTTGTAGTTTACCTATTGTTAACGAGAATTCTTCCTCTAGATGTCTCTTCTAAACTATGAAGACGGCGTGTTGCAGCAAAGTACGGTCATTCCCTTAATTGATGGAGGGACAGAGGGCTTTAAAGGAAATTCCAGAGTTATCCTACCAGGAATGACAGCCTGTGTAGAATGTACCCTTGAATTATACCCACCACAGGTAATTACACTAGCAAGGTTGCAATTTTATCCTATAAGCCTAAATAGGATCCTATAATCCTAAATAGGATCTGCTGCAGCATGCCTTACCAACATTCTTATCAAACCATCTGTAAAATATTTTGTGAATTCGGGTCTTTATTGTTGTGCATTGTTAAATATACTAATACATTGAGGATCAGGTATAGACATTGCCATATAATTCAGTACATGTATGGGACCTGTTATGCAGATTGCTTGGGACCTGGGGTTTTCTGGATAAGGGATCTTTCCGTAATTTGGATCTCCATACCCTAAGTCTACTATATAACAATTAATAAATTAAATAAACATTAAACTCAATAGGATTGTTCTGCTTTTAATAAGGATTAATTATATCTTAGTTGGGATCAAGTACAAGGTACTGTTTTATTATTAAAGAGAAAAGGGAATCATTTAACCATTAAATAAACCCAATAGGGCTGTTCTGCCCCAATAAGGGGTAATTATATCTTAGTTGGGATCAAGTACAGGTACTGTTTTATTATTAAAGAGAAAAGGGAATCATTTAACCATTAAATAAACCCAATAGGGCTGTTCTGCCCCAATAAGGGGTAATTATATCTTAGTTGGGATCAAGTACAGGTACTGTTTTATTATTAAAGAGAAAAGGGAATCATTTAACCATTAAATAAACCCAATAGGGCTGTTCTGCCCCCAATAAGGGGTAATTATATCTTAGTTGGGATCAAGTACAGGTACTGTTTTATTATTACAGAGAAAAGGGAATCATTTTTAAAAATTAGAATTATTTGCTTATAATGGAGTTTATGGGAGATGGCCTTCGAGTAATTCGGAACTTTCTGAATAACAGGTTTCCGAATAATGGATCCAATACCTGTACTATAAGAAAACAGATCCTCATGTGGTAGTATTTGTCATTGTAAAATCAACTATAGTAAAATTATATGGATTTGGGATGGGTTCATATTTGGGGCCAGGTCATACTAGAGCTGTTCATCTAATGTTATAATACTCCTCCATTATGTTTATAATGTATGCTGTTTATAGGTAAAGGTTATGATTTAAAAACTACCGTCATACAATGTGATGGAATAGTGGTCTATTAGGGATATGTGGGCCAGCCCGATACCCGAGGGTTCAGTCCGACCTTGGCACAACGTTTGCGGGTCGGACCTTACACTGCTGGGTTCTGGCTCTTTGATTTATAGGCGCGTGTCCATTCACCCCTGTCCTGCCCCTTTTGTGACATCATCGGTGGGTGGGTCAGGCATGGGTCTATAAACAGAGGGGACTAACCAGGTCGGGTAGGGTTTGGGCTGGGAGTGGGCTGGTTAGGGTCTAGCACGGGCTAGTGCTGGGCGGTATGACCAAAAATTTATATCACGGTATTTTTCAAAATTATATCGGTATCACGGTATTTGACGGTATTTTTTTTTCCCCATGCATGATTAGGTGACCACCCCAAACACCCGCCACCCGCACCCCCCCCACCACCCCAAACAACCCCCCATCCGCACGCAGCCCCCCCACCCCCCCATCCGCACGCACGCCCCCACCCCACCCCAAACACCCCCCCATCCGCACGCACCCCCCCACCCCAAACACCCCCCATCCGCACACACCCCCCCATCCGCACGCACCCCCCACCCCAAACACCCCCCCATCCGCACACACCCCCCCCACCCCACCCCACCCCAAACACCCCCCCATCCGCACACACCCCCCCATCCGCACACCCCCCCCACCCCACCCCAAACAGCCCCCCATCCCCTTCACATAAATATAACCCCCCACCCCATCACAACCCCCCCAAACACAACCCCATCCCCTTCACATAAGTATAACCCACCCACCCCAAACACCCCCCCATCCCCTTCACATAAATAACACCCCCCCATCCCCTTCACATAAAATATAATTACTTGCCAGGCACCCCCCCCCCCCCCCGACAGCTCACATTGGTATCCGACTCTGAATGCGTCCTAGCGATGGCGCTTTTGTAGAGTGTGCGCGCTGACGTCACGCGCGCACCCGGAAGTATTCACGCACACCGGTATGGGGGTATGTAGAAAATTCATATCGGTTTAAAAAAAAACACCGGTGATCGGTTTTTACCGGTATACCGCCCAGCACTAGCACGGGCTGAGATTTACTTGACCTGCACATCACTATTTTCTATACCTGACATTCTGTTATATTAGAAATTTCCCTATTAGAAGTGGCTCTCATTTTGTGGCTATTTTGTGAATCTTATTCATCTATTGCAGATCAACTTCCCCATGTGTACAATAGCATCTATGCCCAGATTACCAGAGCACTGCATTGAGTACGTTCGGATACTTCAGTGGCCAAAGGAACAGCCATTTGGAGGTATTGTGCCTCATGGAATCTGTCGGGTTTGCCCGACAGGACTGGCCCATTATAATAAAGGCAACAGTAACTAACATTGATGCCACAACAGCACCCGAGATATCATTTGCCCTTACGTTGTCAGCATCCCTCTACAATGTGCCAGCTTTACCAGTCAGTTGAAAATGTTCCGTAAATACCAGTGAATAGTTTTGGTAATCACAGATGTTGCAGTCTATTGGATCACTATAAAGCGCAAGGCTGTTACATACGTTTTAACATTTATATTGGTAACGTGAATCATGGTTTGTTTCTGCTTATAGAGGGCGTGCAATTAGATGGGGACGACCCTGAACACATCCAGTGGATATTTATGAATTCGTTGGAGAGGGCGAAACAGTTCAACATTCGAGGTGTCACGTACAGACTTACTCAAGGTAGATGTCGTCTGCAGCAAATTTGTATTTATTTTTATTGTAACCATTTATTACTGTGCATCCCATATGCAATCATGGGGGCAGATTCAGAAGGGCAAGCTGTGGGTTCAAATTCCAGAGGGGCTGCTGCAAGATGCCATAGACAGTCAATATTTATTGGGCTTCTGGGGATGTTGTAAGTGTAATTGCAGTCACCTGTCTGTCTACAGCTTACCGGTAGCTCATAAGAGCAATAGACACTTTAAAATTGATGTCAACTTAAAAAAATATCATCTACACACGATACTTTGTTCATATTTGTAACTTGTTTCATGTTTCAATCTTGTCTACAGGTGTTGTAAAGAGAATTATTCCTGCTGTAGCCTCTACAAATGCTGTAATTGCAGGTAAACACAATCTATTCCATTAATAATTCCCTATTTATGCTTATATTACACTAGCCCAGTGATCCCCAACCAGTGGCTCGGGGGCAACATGTTGCTCACCAACCCCTTGGGTGTTGCTCCCAGCGGCCATAAAACATGGGCCCATTTTAAAATGTTTTATTTTCTAACTTGGAGGCACCATGTGTACTGCCAAACAGAACCTACTGTAGGCTGCCAGTCCACATGGGGCTACCTACGAACCAATCACAGCTCTTATTGATCATCAACCTTAAAAGGCCGAATCTTGACCAAATCCCGAACCGAATCCTGGATGCTGCCATAGTTTTATTTTAACTGTTTAGCCTATGGGAAAACCTAATGGGCTGTTTCTGCTGATTTTCTGAGACAATTTTTTTTAATTTTTTGTAGTTTCGGTTAAATAGCTTTTTCAGTTATATAGCTCTCTACTTTGGAATTTCAGCAGCTATCTGGTTGCTTGGGTCTTGTTTACCTTAGCAACCAGGCAGTGGTTTGAATGAAAGACTGGAAGATAAATAGGAGAAGGACTGAATAGAAAGTTAAGTAATAAAAGTAGCAATAATAAAATAGTAGATAATGTTTTGATTTCTGGAGTCAGTGACCCCCATTTAAAGCCTAATGGAAACATTATGAGTGGGATGTATTACTATTTCTCACTTTTTCCCTAGATTGTATGAAGATTTACTGACCCTTCTGACATTGCAGCCATACCTAAACTTTCTTATCCACTCCCCTTTCTAACGTTACCCTTAGTCTGTACAGAGAGACAGTATATACATTTAAACATTGGTATTCTACTATAATAAAGGGGTGATTCAACTTTAGGTTAATTTTTAGTATGTTACAGAATGTCCTACTCCTAGCAATTTTGCAATTGGTCTTTTTTTTTTTTTTTTTAGTTTTTTTAATTCTGTGTTTCACAAGTCTTAAACACATGTTAGGCCCCAAAGATGTACAGTGGAGGAAATAATTATTTGACCCCTCACTGATTTTGTAAGTTTGTCCAATGACAAAGAAATGAAAAGTCTCAGAACAGTATCATTTCAATGGTAGGTTTATTTTAACAGTAGCAGATAGCACATCAAAAGGAAAATCGAAAAAATAACTTTAAATAAAAGATAGCAACTGATTTGCATTTCATTGAGTGAAATAAGTTTTTGAACCCTCTAACAAAAAAAGACTTAATACTTAGTGGAAAAACCCTTGTTTGCAAGCACAGAGGTCAAACGTTTCTTGTAATTGATGACCAAGTTTGCGCACATTTTAGGAGGAATGTTGGTCCCACTCCTCTTTGCAGATCATCTCTAAATCCATAAGGTTTCTGCTTGAGCTTGAGCTCCCTCCATAGGTTTTCTATTGGATTAAGGTCCGGAGACTGACTAGGCCACTCCATGACCTTAATGTGCTTCTTCTTGAGCCACTCCTTTGGTGCCTTTGCTGTATGTTTTGGGTCATTGTCGTGCTGGAACACCCATCCACGACCCATTTTCAGTTTCCTGGCAGAGGGAAGGAGGTTGTCGTTCAGGATTTCACGATACATGGCTCCGTCCATTTTCCCGTTAATGCGAATAAGTTGCCCTGTGCCCTTAGCAGAAGAACACCCCCAAAGCAAAATGTTTCCACCCCCATGCTTGACGGTGGGGACGGTGTTTTGGGGGTCATAGGCAGCATTTTTCTTCCTCCAAACACAGCGAGTTGAGTTAATGCCAAAGAGCTCTATTTTGGTCTCATCAGACAACAGCACCTTCTCCCAGTCACTCACAGAATCATTCAGGTGTTCATTGGCAAACTTCAGACGGGCCTGCACATGTGCCTTCTTGAGCAGGGGGACCTTGCGAGCCCTGCAGGATTTTAATCCATTGCAGTGTAATGTGTTTCCAATGGTTTTCTTGGTGACTGTGGTCCCTGCTAATTTGAGGTCATTAACTAACTCCTCCCGTGTAGTTCTAGGATGCTTTTTCACCTTTCTCAGAATCATTGACACCCCACGAGGTGAGATCTTGCGTGGAGCCCCAGAGCGAGGTCGATTGATGGTCATTTTGTGCTCCTTCCATTTTCGAACAATCGCACCAACAGTTGTCACCTTCTCTCCCAGCTTCTTGCTAATGGTTTTGTAGCCAATTCCAGCCTTGTGCAGGTCTACAATTTTGTCTCTGACATCCTTGGACAGCTCTTTGGTCTTTCCCATGTTGGAGAGTTTGGAGTCTGCTTGATTGATTGATTCTGTGGACAGGTGTCTTTTATACAGGTGACTAGTTAAGACAGGTGTCCTTAATGAGGTTGACTAATTGAGTAGAAGTGTCTAACCACTCTGTGGGAGCCAGAACTCTTAATGGTTGGTAGGGGTTCAAAAACTTATTGCACTCAATGAAATGCAAATCAGTTGCTATCTTTTATTTAAAGTTATTTTTTCGATTTTCCTTTTGATGTGCTATCTGCCACTGTTAAAATAAACCTACCATTGAAATGATACTGTTCTGAGACTTTTCATTTCTTTGTCATTGGACAAACTTACAAAATCAGTGAGGGGTCAAATAATTATTTCCTCCACTGTATATAAACCATTTTGTGGTGTAACACATCAATAATGTGATCACTTTTTTTTTTTTCTTCTTTTTAATTCCAGCTGCCTGTGCCACTGAAGTTTTTAAAATAGCAACAAGGTAAACTTTAGGAACATTGGATTTATATTGATTTGCTTTCCTTTTCTGTCAGTTTAATGATTGAAGTCTCTTTTCATAGCGCCTACATCCCACTGAACAATTACTTGGTGTTTAATGATGTTGATGGATTATACACTTACACCTTTGAAGCAGAAAAAAAGGTTTGTACTGTCTGTTATTTTCCTATTCAGCTGCCAAAAAGGATTTTTTTTTTTTACTGGTAGAAGGCACATTTCCCCATTGTTTAATAAAAATGAGTTACATTTACCAGGATACACACATGACCTTTGTTATTTGTAAAGGCCTTAACAATCCTGATGTAACTACAGATATGTGTATGTTTTGGAAATACTGATAGACTAATTAAAAGTAGTGTTTTTCCAGGGCTTTACGTGTCCTTTATGTCTTGCCCTACTAGCAGCAGGAAGCTTTTTTTGGGGGGGAAAAATATTTTTTTATTTTATACAGGTTGGGATCCATTATGCAGAAAGGCCATCTCTCATAGACTTCGTTATAAGCAAATAATTCTAATTTTTAAAAATCATTTCCTTTTCTCTGTAATAATAAAACAGTACCTGTACTTGATCCCAACTAAGATATAATTACCCCTTATTGGGGCAGAACAGTCCTATTGGGTTTATTTAATGGTTAAATGATTCCCTTTTCTCTGTAATAATAAAACAGTACCTGTACTTGATCCCAACTAAGATATAATTACCCCTTATTGGGGCAGAACAGCCCTATTGGGTTTATTTCATGGTTAAATGATTCACTTTTCTCTGTAATAATAAAACAGTACCTGTACTTGATCCCAACTAAGATATAATTACCCCTTATTGGGGCAGAACAGCCCTATTGGGTTTATTTAATGGTTAAATGATTCACTTTTCTCTGTAATAATAAAACAGTACCTGTACTTGATCCCAACTAAGATATAATTACCCCTTATTGGGGGCAGAACAGCCCTATTGGGTTTATTTAATTTACATTATTATTACATTAACATTTATTTATAAAGCGCCAACATATCCTGCAGCGCTGTACCCTAAGTGGGTTTCATACATTGGACATACAGAGTAACATATAAAGCAATCAATAACCGATACAAGAGGTGAAGAGAGCCCTGCCCAAAAGAGCTTACAATTTAATGGTTAAATAATTCCCTTTTATCTGTAATAATAAAACAGTACCTGTACTTGATCCCAACTAAGATATAATTACCCCTTATTGGGGGCAGAACAGCCCTATTGGGTTTATTTAATGGTTAAATGATTCCCTTTTCTCTGTAATAATAAAACAGTACCTGTACTTGATCCCAACTAAGATATAATTACCCCTTATTGGGGCAGAACAGCCCTATTGGGTTTATTTAATGGTTAAATGATTCCCTTTTCTCTGTAATAATAAAACAGTACCTGTACTTGATCCCAACTAAGATATAATTACCCCTTATTGGGGCAGAACAGCCCTATTGGGTTTATTTAATGGTTAAATGATTCCCTTTTCTCTGTAATCATAAAACAGTACCTGTACTTGATCCCAACTAAGATATAATTACCCCTTATTGGGGCAGAACAGCCCTATTGGGTTTATTTAATGGTTAAATGATTCCCTTTTCTCTGTAATAATAAAACAGTACCTGTACTAGATCCCAACTAAGATATAATTACCCCTTATTGGGGGCAGAACAGCCCTATTGGGTTTATTTAATGGTTAAATGATTCCCTTTTCTCTGTAATAATAAAACAGTACCTGTACTTGATCCCAACTAAGATATAATTACCCCTTATTAGGGGCAGAACAGCCCTATTGGGTTTATTTAATTTACATTATTATTACATTAACATTTATTTATAAAGCGCCAACATATCCCGCAGAGCTGTACAATAAGTGGGTTTCATACATTGGACATACAGAGTAACATATAAAAGCAATCAATAACCGATACAAGAGGTGAAGAGGGCCCTGCCCAAAAGAGCTTACAATTTAATGGTTAAATGATTTCCTTTTCTCTGTAATAATAAAACAGTACCTGTATTTGATCCCAACTAAGATATAATTACCCCTTATTGGGGCAGAACAGCCCTATTGGGTTTATTTAATGGTTAAATGATTTCCTTTTCTCTGTAATAATAAAACAGTACCTGTATTTGATCCCAACTAAGATATAATTACCCCTTATTGGGGGCAGAACAGCCCTATTGGGTTTATTTAATGGTTAAATGGTTCCCTTTTCTCTGTAATAATAAAACAGCACCTGTACTTGATCCCAACTAAAATATAATTACCCCTTATTGGGGGCAGAACAGCCCTATTGGGTTTATTTAATGTTTAAATTATTTTTTAGTAGACTTAAGTTATGGAGAAACATTCTGGAAAACAGGTCCAATACGTGTATGGGGCCTGTTATCTGTAAACCCATTATCCAGAAAGTTCAGAATAACGGAAAGGCCATTTCGAATGTGACAAATTATAACAACTTCTCCCCAGCTTACAAGCAGCATGCAGGAACTACATAACCCACAATGCATTGCACTGGGATGTTCCTTTCCTTATTGACATCACGTGTGCAGCAGGGAATTGTGGGATTGGGAGGAGGCGGGCTGAAGGCAGGCTGAGGGCAGGCGACTACTGTTACAGTTTATTTGAGTCACAAATTAGCCAGCCAGACCAGCAGGGGAACAGGGGGCGGGGCTTAGGGAACTGTTCCAAACCAGATTATCACATTACCAATCATGAAAAGGCTGCATATTTTACAATTGCTTTATTTTGCAAAGGTGCTTGAAATTATGTTTACTTTACACAAAGCTTAAGTTGTGTTTGGGTGGAGTTCCCCTTTAAGGATTGCAGAAAGCCGCCTTCTCCTGTAGCCACCTCCAGTTGAAACATGGTCGCGGACAGGAATTATTCAGCAGTCAGTGATCCCCATCTGCCATCATATAAAATAACGCACTTTTCCAGGACACGTAGTTCCTTTCATTTAGCAGATAAGGGTGAAGTTCTGCGTCACAGCAGCAGTCTAAACGGATTCAACTATAAACATTTCTTTTCTTGTTTGACAGGAAAATTGTCCCGCTTGCAGCCAACTCCCACAGAACATCCAGTTTCCTTCTTCAGCCAAATTGCAGGAGGTGCTGGATTATTTGACAAATGACACATCACTGTAAGTGCTTGATCATCCTTGTTCACCTTTAAATTAACTGTTCCATGACACAAAGAGTAACATTCTGACATCATTTCCAGTTTGTTTTCATTTTTTATTATTTGTGGTTTTTTGAGCTATCTTTTTATTCAGCAGCTGTCTGGTTGCTAGGGTCTAAATTACCCTAGCAACCAGGCATTGGTTGGAATGAGAGGATGAAATATAAATAGTATAGGGCCTGAATAGAAAAATGAGCAATAAAAAGTAGCAATAACAATAAAACTGTAGGCTTATAGTGTCCTTGTTATTTTAGATGTTGGGGTCAGTGACCCCCATTTGAAACATGGAAAGAGTCAGAAACTTTAAAGAAGAAAAAAATAAAGCCCAATTAAAGAGTTGCCTAGAATTAGCCATTCTACTTAACTGGTACTCTAAGACAATTTGCAATTTATTATATTTGTTTTTTAATTCTGCCGCTCCCAGGCTTAGAATTTAGACTGCTCTTTGGTTGCTAGGCTTTAGGTATCCTAGCAACTATGTTGTTTGGAAGCTACAATTGAAAGTAAAAAGAAGAGTGCCTGAATAAAAAGATAAGCAACAAATGTAATGTAGGGTGGATGATAATAAAATCTGTTCATATAGAATAGGCTAATCTATAATGTTCAAGAAGTTATGGTAAAGGTCAACTTTGCCTTTAGGAAGCATAGATAGATAGATAGATACTGGGTTATTTTGCTTTCTAAATATAATTGGCTTCCCTTATGTCTCTTATTGTGTTTGATGCAGACAGATGAAATCTCCTGCTATTACTGCAACACTGGATGGGAAAAATAAAACCCTTTATTTACAGGTAAGCAGGAATGTGCCTTATCTGCAGTCTGTAATGTTTGGATGTTATGTTTTATATCATTATGTGTAAGGTTCCTCTCAAGGGCATCTTACCATCTCAGCCCCTCTCCCTCCATATATACCTGGGAACCATGTTCACTCCTTCCTACCCTTTTAATAGCCCCATTTGCCTTATCAAACACTGCGTCAGTGTCCAATGTACAACGTACTATGCCAGGGGTATGCAAACTTTTTGGCTCACGGGCCACATTTACTTACCCCCGGGCCGGACCGGGCCAGCGTTACGCCCCCTTCCGGCCTGCCAATGACACCAAGTCTCGTGTGATGAGACTTGGCGTCGGCGGCGGGCTGGATTAAAAAGGCCAAGGGGCCGGATGTGGCCCGCGGGCCGTAGTTTGCCCACCCCTGTACTATGCTCTCCTTTCCCCACAATTCAATGTACAACGTATGCTCTCCTTTCCCCACAATTCAATGTACAACGTATGCTCTCCTTTCTCCCCAAAATTCAATGTACAACGTATGCTCTCCTTTCTCCCCAAAATTCAATGTACAACGTATGCTCTCCTTTCTCCCCAAAATTCAATGTACAACGTATGCTCTCCTTTCTCCCCAAAATTCAATGTACAACGTATGCTCTCCTTTCTCCCCAAAATTCAATGTACAACGTATGCTCTCCTTTCTCCCCAAAATTCAATGTACAACGTATGCTCTCCTTTCTCCCCAAAATTCACTGTACAACGTATGCTCTCCTTTCCCCACAATTCAATGTACAACGTATGCTCTCCTTTCCCCACAATTCACTGTACAACGTATGCTCTCCTTTCCCCACAATTCACTGTACAACGTATGCTCTCCTTTTCCCACAATTCAATGTACAACGTATGCTCTCCTTTCCCCACAATTCAATGTACAACGTATGCTCTCCTTTCCCCACAATTCACTGTACAACGTATGCTCTCCTTTCCCCACAATTCACTGTACAACGTATGCTCTCCTTTCCCCACAATTCAATGTACAACGTACTATGCTCTCCTTTCCCCACAATTCAATGTACAACGTATGCTCTCCTTTCCCCACAATTCAATGTACAACGTATGCTCTCCTTTCCCCACAATTCAATGTACAACGTATGCTCTCCTTTCCCCACAATTCAATGTACAACGTATGCTCTCCTTTCCCCACAATTCATGTACAATGTATGCTCTCCTTTCCCCACAATTCAATGTACAATGTATGCTCTCCTTTCCCCACAATTCACTGTACAACGTATGCTCTCCTTTCCCCACAATTCAATGTACAACGTATGCTCTCCTTTCCCCACAATTCAATGTACAATGTATGCTCTCCTTTCCCCACAATTCACTGTACAACGTATGCTCTCCTTTCCCCACAATTCACTGTACAACGTATGCTCTCCTTTCCCCACAATTCACTGTACAACGTATGCTCTCCTTTTCCCACAATTCAATGTACAACGTATGCTCTCCTTTCCCCACAATTCAATGTACAACGTATGCTCTCCTTTCCCCACAATTCACTGTACAACGTATGCTCTCCTTTCCCCACAATTCACTGTACACGTATGCTCTCCTTTCCCCACAATTCAATGTACAACGTCTATGCTCTCCTTCCCACAATTCAATTCAATGTACAACGTATGCTCTCCTTCCCCACAATTCAATGTACAACGTATGCTCTCCTTTCCCCACAATTCAATGTACAACGTATGCTCTCCTTTCCCCACAATTCAATGTACAACGTATGCTCTCCTTTCCCCACAATTCAATGTACAATGTATGCTCTCCTTTCCCCACAATTCAATGTACAATGTATGCTCTCCTTTCCCCACAATTCACTGTACAACGTATGCTCTCCTTTCCCCACAATTCAATGTACAACGTATGCTCTCCTTTCCCCACAATTCAATGTACAATGTATGCTCTCCTTTCCCCACAATTCAATGTACAATGTATGCTCTCCTTTCCCCACAATTCAATGTACAATGTATGCTCTCCTTTCCCCACAATTCACTGTACAACGTATGCTCTCCTTTCCCCACAATTCAATGTACAATGTATGCTCTCCTTTCCCCACAATTCAATGTACAACGTATGCTCTCCTTTCCCCACAATTCAATGTACAACGTATGCTCTCCTTTCCCCACAATTCAATGTACAATGTATGCTCTCCTTTCCCCACAATTCTGATGTGGTGCAAACTTTTCTGCAGATTTACAGTGGGGAACATAATAACTGTCTCTGTAATTGACCCCCCCCCCCCCATATAGAATATATAGTGCAGCTGTAGCTGCATTGTAATTTAACATAGAAAGTAGAGTCAGAGTACAGGAGCGCTACTGCAGTATTCCCACAGTGACATGTGTATGTTAATACTGTACCTAATGTACCTTTGTCTAATACCCCTTGGGTTCAGGTGCACTGCAGTATATTAACCCATCCTGCCCTGGGTCAGTTATATACAAAGTCCAAAAAGCTGAAGCCAAATCAGTTCTACAGTGTGCTGCAGCTTTCTGGACTATGTATATCTTAATAGTCCAGCCCTTTTACCCACACTTTCTTATATAATATAGTGCTGCCCTTATATTGCTTGTGCCACTATTACATCAACCTATACATTACATTCTAAGAATAACAAGGGCAATTTTATATTGACAGACTGTAGCATCTATAGAAGAACGGACAAGGCCTAATCTTTGCAAGACATTGAAAGGTATTTATTTTGTCATTTTCTCTGGCAGAAATTGATTGATTTCCCTATATAAACTTGGCTTCCTTATGGGGTGAGCAGACCACTGGAGTCATTATATGTTACAGGAAAAGCTGAGGCGCATGATTACAAATGGAGAGCAACCCTGTAGGTCCTCCAGCTGCTTAGTTAATATGTCCTTCTGCGTTTGCTCTTTTATGCAACACACAATGAGATGTAATTCACTGTATATGATCCCAACTAGTTGTACTTACTCACACCACCTGCAGTTGTTACAAGTTGTGGGAGTTGCAGTTGAACAATAGATGGAGAACTGTGCTTCTAAATATGATTGTAAATGTCACTAAAACAAATTTTTCTATTTGTAACTGGGAAAAGCCAACAACTGTGCCCTCGGTTGCTTGAAAGGGGGTGGAAACCAAAAAATAAAAGTTTACCTAATGGGGAAAAAAATGTAATTCTAATCAACTTTCCAATATAAATTCATTACAAAATGCCAATAGTTTCCAGTTAATCACAAACATAATTGCAGAAATTAAAAGCATTATCTGTCCCTTTCTGTTCCCTGTCCTGGTAGTTGTGACATTGATCAGATCATTGGCCCGTGGGCCAACAATGGGACCTATAGGCCTATTGGATAAGGACCACATTAATCGCATACCAATGCAGCTCTTGTTGGATGGTAAAATATAACCTGGCTAGATATTGGTTGGACAGGCCTGTCACTGGGCCCCATACAAGGGTAAATAAGCTGCCAACTTGGTCTGTTAGGACTAGGTTGGAAGCATTTATTGGCCTCTGTATGGCAATCTTAAAGTGGTTGTTTACCATTAAGTTAACTTTTAGTTGGACATCAACATTCATAGTCTGAGACAATTTGCAATTGGTTTTCATTTTTTTATTTCTTATGGTTTTTCAGTTACTTTACTTTTTCTTCAGCAGCTCCCCAGTTTGGTATTTTAGCAGCTATCTGGTTGCTACAGTCTTGTTTACCTTAGTAACCAGGCAGTGGTTGAAATGAGAGACAGGAAAATGAATAGAGGAATGGAATATAAAGATGAGGAATAAGTAGTAACAATAACAATAAAATTGTAGCCTCAAAGAGCAAACGTTTTTGGCTGCCGGGGTCAGTGACCCCCATTTCAAAGCTGGAAAGATGTAGAGGAGGAAGGCAAATATTTTAAATACTGTAACAAATAAATAATGACGTCTAATTGCAAAGTTGCTTAGAAGCAGCTTTCCAGTTTGGAGTTTCAGAAGCTATCTGGTTGCTATGGTCTAAATTACCTTAGCAACCAGGGAGTGGTTTGGATGAGAGACTGGGACATGAATAGGAGAGGGGCTGAATAGAATAAGAAGTTATAAAAAGTAACAATAACAATAAAAATGTATCCTCACAGAGCAATAGGTTTTGGCTGCCAGAGTCAGTGACCCCCATTTCAAAGCTGGAAAGAGTTAGAAGGAGGTAAATAGTTCAAAAACTCAAAAATAAATAATGAAGACCAATTGAAAAGATGTTAGAATTGGCCGTTCTATAACATACTAAAATTTGACTTAAAGGTGAACCACCCCTTCTAAATAGGGTTAAGATTTAGTTTGGTATTTGGACGAATCCAAAAATGATGGAGTATGTGCACCTCGGTACCTGTGATCATGATCTCTCCACATCTTGATTTTCAGCACATTTACACCTTTGAATTCTGTTCTTTCTTTTGGCAGAGCTTGGTCTGGTCGACGGTCAGGAACTTGCGGTAGCCGACGTCACGACGCCGCAGACCGTGCTGTTCAAACTCCATTTTACAACCTAGTTTCACCGGCCGCGAGACTCTCGCTTGGTCCTTTTTAGCACTAGTTCATTTGGGAGCCTGATCCTAGCGCAAATGTACAGAAGTACGAAGGGGAGATGTGGAACATTAACCCTTGGCTGTACTGCTGGGAAGAAAGGGGCTCCACTTTCCTTACTGCAACCCCCCCAAGAAGGCGGAGTCTGAAAAAATGCTCGCGTAGTACAATTAAGCACCTATTTATAAAACAATATCGGTATCTTTTTAGAAGGCGGCAGGAGCATTTTAAAATTACACTTTTAGAATTGCCCAAGATGTACAGTGTTCTGTTTGAATATATGAACCATGTAATGACTGTATCATGTACAAAGCCATGTATGTCTTTTATGTAATTTTTCTTATGACAAAACCTTAGGGGGAAAAATTAATTAGTGTAATTAGGCAAAATAAACCCTCTGTACATTGATTGCTATGAGTGGTCCATTATTTGGGTCAGGAAAATGCTGTTTTATGTACTGTGTGATGGAGAGAGTAATATTCTAAGACCATTTGCAATTGAACTTCATTTTTTTTCATTATTCGTGTTTTTTCGAACTGTTTCAGCAGTTTTCTGGTTGCTAGGGTTCAAAATACCTAGGTAACCATGGTGGATTGAACGAGAGACTGGAAGATAAGTAGCATTTGGACTTCACCATGATGCCTGGGAAATCTACTCCCATTCATTTCACTATAGTTTATATAAATAAGCTGCTGTGTAGCCATGGGGGAAGAGAGAAGAAAAGGCACAGGTTCCATAGCAGGTAACAGATAAGCTCTGTAGAATAATAGGGGTTTTATCTGTTTTCTGCTAAGTAGCCTGTGCCTTTGATGGCTTCCCCTATGGCTACATAGCAGCTTTGTTTATATAAACTTTCAAACACACCAGTAGCCCCAGTGCAGGGCAACTACATTATACTGTAATTAATTTTATACCCTTTGCTTTTTTTGGTGTTACTGTTCCTTTAAGCCAAACTGCTTCTTACGTTGTGCCTGTTCCTGGTTGCCAATTGCTGCCGGAGAGCTGGGGACAATACACCAAGCAGCCAGACATGCCAGGCACCAACCTTGTAAACAGGGCAGTATTGGGGTTAAATATGGTGCTACTGGGAATGGAGGCCACTGGGATGGGGGGTTCTACTTTATATAAATGGGGAGCCTCATCCCAACAAGTAATACAAATAGTTACAGGAGTGTTACAACAATAACACAGTGTGACCTGCACTGCACAGCTATCCTGCTATTGCTGTACTACAGCTCCCACTATTCCTCAAATCACCTGTGAGACCCAGTTACTTATAGCAGGGGCCTGTGTGGGGTTATACCTGTATAAACCCTAATTATTTATCACCTATTATAATCTGATGTTACTAATGTACAACTCCCACTACCTCTCAAAATACCTGTGTGAAGCCCCCGTGTAGAGTCTAGATCACTATACTACATTCCCAGCATTCCATAAAATACTCTCATTATTCCTTATTAGTTATTCCCCAGAATGTATCTCTGATTGTTATTGGAACTCCCTGCAAAAATAACTCTGTATGGGAGCCCAAATGTACTACTATATATAGCCCATCCTTACCACTACTCTCTGCCTCCCCCAAAATACCACTGTACCCCCTTATTTATATGTGAGCCTGTAACTCTCCTGCACTCCCCCAAATACCACTGTACCCCCTTATTTATAAGCTAGCCTGTAACTCTCCTGCATTCCCCCAAATACCACTGTACCCCCTTATTTATATGTGAGCCTGTAACTCTCCTGCACTCCCCCAAATACCACTGTACCCCCTTATTTATATGTGAGCCTGTAACTCTCCTGCACTCCCCCAAATACCACTGTACCCCCTTATTTATATGTTAGCCTGTAACTCTCCTGCACTCCCCCAAATACCACTGTACCCCCTTATTTATATGTTAGCCTGTAACTCTCCTGCACTCCCCCAAATACCACTGTACCCCCTTATTTATATGTTAGCCTGTAACTCTCCTGCACTCCCCCAAATTCCACTGTACCCCCTTATTTATAAGCTAGCCTATAACTCCCCCAAATACCACTGTACCCCCTTATTTACAAGCTAGCAAGTCCATGTCCCAGCAGCAGTAGGCGGAAGAGTGCCACTAACACACCCTCCCCACACCGCGGCCATAACCGGAAGTTGCCCGCACAGCTGCGGTGCAGTCGCGGAGTGATGACATCACTGCGGGGTTTGTTTACTGCTACGTGTCTGGGGGGGCGGCGCTGCAGCCGGGGCAGGCTGACGGGCTCAGGGAGGCATCTGTGCCGGGAGTATGAGCTGGTTCAACACCTCGCACCTCTCCAGCTTCGCCAAGCAGGCTCTGTCCCAGGCCCAGAAGTCTATTGACCGGGTTCTGGATATTAAGGAGGATGAGACCGCCTGGGCCGACACCATCATTGCTCCCTTTGAGGAAGGTACGAAGGGCCCCTGTGGCCTGTCATGGGCTCTGAGCCAGTCAGCTCCGCCGTGGGTCATTCCATAGACAGGAAGGAGGGGGGGGTATATTATGTGATTGGCACTGAGTTGGGGCTGAGGAGTCGGGCGGGGGAGAGGCCAGGCTGCCCTTCCCATAGTGCTACTGTGTGTCCCATAGTCTGTGCTGCACTAGGTGTCCCGTCACGGATTAACCCTGTGTGTCAGTCCCCAGCCTGTCCCACTGTCCCACTGTGTGTCACTCTATACACCTGCACCTCCCTGTCAGTGGCTCAGCTGATCCTCTCCTTGGCTCTCTCTCTATTGGCCAGCAGTGTCCGGCTTCCCTGTTTGTCCCTCTCCTCTTACCGTAGGTCCCTTCCCTGCTACTGTGCCATTTCCTTACCTTGTGTCCCACTTTGTATTCTCGCCTTGTGATTGGCCCCCAGTGTTCTTCTCTTACTGTACATCTGTGTGCCAGTCTCCCATCCCAGTACCCAGAGGCACAAACAGCCCCCCCAGCCCAATAAATAGTGACTGTCTGTGGCACCTTACAGCCCCCCTGGCATTCCCAGTACCCAGAGGCACAAACACCCCCCCAGCCCAATAAATAGTGACTGTCTGTGGCACCTTACAGCCCCCTGGCATTCCCAATACCCAGAGGCACAAACAGCCCCCCCAGCCCAATAAATAGTGACTGTCTGTGGCACCTTACAGCCCCCCTGGCATTCCCAGTACCCAGAGGCACAAACAGCCCCCCCAGCCCAATAAATAGTGACTGTCTGTGGCACCTTACAGCCCCCCTGGCATTCCCAGTACCCAGAGGCACAAACAGCCCCCCCAGCCCAATAAATAGTGACTGTCTGTGGCACCTTACAGCCCCCCTGGCATTCCCAGTACCCAGAGGCACAAACAGCCCCCAGCCCAATAAATAGTGACTGTCTGTGGCACCTTACAGCAGCCCCCCTGGCATTCCCAGTACCCAGAGGCACAAACAGCCCCCCAGCCCAATAAATAGTGACTGTCTGTGGCACCTTACAGCAGCCCCCCTGGCATTCCCAGTACCCAGAGGCACAAACAGCCCCCCCCCAGCCCAATAAATAGTGACTGTCTGTGGCACCTTACAGCCCCCCTGGCATTCCCAGTACCCAGAGGCACAAACAGCCCCCTCCAGCCCAATAAATAGTGAGTGTCTGTGGCACCTTACAGCCCCCCTGGCATTCCCAGTACCCAGAGGCACAAACAGCCCCCCCAGCCCAATAAATAGTGACTGTCTGTGGCACCTTACAGCCCCCCTGGCATTCCCAATACCCAGAGGCACAAACAGCCCCCCCAGCCCAATAAATAGTGACTGTCTGTGGCACCTTACAGCCCCCCTGGCATTCCCAGTACCCAGAGGCACAAACAGCCCCCCCAGCCCAATAAATAGTGACTGTCTGTGGCACCTTACAGCCCCCCTGGCATTCCCAGTACCCAGAGGCACAAACAGCCCCCCAGCCCAATAAATAGTGACTGTCTGTGGCATCTTACAGCCCCCCTGGCATTCCCAGTACCCAGAGGCACAAACAGCCCCCCCAGCCCAATAAATAGTGACTGTCTGTGGCACCTTACAGCCCCCCTGGCATTCCCAGTACCCAGAGGCACAAACAGCCCCCCCCCCCCCAGCCCAATAAATAGTGACTGTCTGTGGCACCTTACAGCCCCCCTGGCATTCCCAGTACCCAGAGGCACAAACAGCCCCCCCCCCCCCAGCCCAATAAATAGTGACTGTCTGTGGCACCTTACAGCCCCCCTGGCATTCCCAGTACCCAGAGGCACAAACAGCCCCCCCCCCCAGCCCAATAAATAGTGACTGTCTGTGGCACCTTACAGCCCCCCTGGCATTCCCAGTACCCAGAGGCACAAATAGCCCCCCCAGCCCAATAAATAGTGACTGTCTGTGGCACCTTACAGCCCCCCTGGCATTCCCAGTACCCAGAGGCACAAACAGCCCCCCCCCCCAGCCCAATAAATAGTGACTGTCTGTGGCACCTTACAGCCCCCCTGGCATTCCCAGTACCCAGAGGCACAAACAGCCCCCCCAGCCCAATAAATAGTGACTGTCTGTGGCACCTTACAGCCCCCCTGGCATTCCCAATACCCAGAGGCACAAACAGCCCCCCAGCCCAATAAATAGTGACTGTCTGTGGCACCTTACAGCCCCCCTGGCATTCCCAATACCCAGAGGCACAAACAGCCCCCCAGCCCAATAAATAGTGACTGTCTGTGGCACCTTACAGCCCCCCTGGCATTCCCAATACCCAGAGGCACAAACAGCCCCCCAGCCCAATAAATAGTGACTGTCTGTGGCACCTTACAGCCCCCCTGGCATTCCCAGTACCCAGAGGCACAAACAGCCCCCCCCAGCCCAATAAATAGTGACTGTCTGTGGCACCTTACAGCCCCCCTGGCATTCCCAGTACCCAGAGGCACAAACAGCCCCCCCAGCCCAATAAATAGTGACTGTCTGTGGCATCTTACAGCCCCCCTGGCATTTGCCAGAACCCACATTTTGACCTGCACCCATGCCACTTTTATACTTGGGGTCCCTGTCCCACTTTGTGTCATTGACATACAGTATGTAGTGTCCTGCTCCCTGTGCCACTGTGTGTCCTTTTCCCATTGCCTCCCACTGTGTGCGTCTAACCTGCTACTGCCTGCCCCCTGTATATCCCTGTCCCACCGCTACTGTGTTTACCTTATCATTCCCTTTCCCACTACTGTCTGTTGTAGCAGTTCCTCCTTACACTCTATGCCACTGTCCCCCTGCCTGTTCCACTGCCCCTTCCCCTTTACTACTTTGTGTTCCTGTCTCGCTGGCTTTCTTAGGTCTGTGCGTCTCATTTCCCCTGGCCCAGTAGTACTGTGTGACCCTGTTTCCCATGCAGTACCGTATCCCTGTCCCTTCAGGAGATAGTTAAAGGGTGTTTTTGTGTCTGCGCACTTCCTGCTCTGTATAATTACTCACTGTAGCTTCCTTATAGCACTTCTGATTGGTATATTTAATACATAGTATCTTTCCCAGATTGAGGCACATTATCAGGCTCATTGTGCTCCAATGTCTGTGTATTTAGTAACACTGCCCCCCCCCCGGCATAAATTACACCTTGTAAAGGATTTTTGTATCCAGCTAACAGTCTTTCGGTTCTAGTTGTAGGCATTTTTGTTCACTCTTCCTTGCAGATGGCTTCTAAGTCTGAGTTCTTCTTGGGCCAGTACCTTGTGTGTTTAAGATCTACCTTCATATTTTCAATGAAAAGGTGGCTATACATGGGCCGATTCTAGCTGCTGATATTGGTCCCTTAAACTAACTTGGCAGCTTATCGGCTCGTGTAGGGGCAGCAACTATGGGCCTGCCCGACCGTCATCTGGCTTGAAATCGGCCAGATATTAATCGGGCAGGTTAAAAAATTTAGTCGGATCGGGGACCGCATCACCAAGGCGAACCAACTGCCCCCATTACCGTTGTTCTAATTTGATTATTTGGCCCCAGGGCCAAATGACTGAATTAGCCTAAATTCACCCAATATCGGCCACCCGTAGGTGGGGGATATTGGGAGATGATCTACTTGCTTAGCGACCAGAGTGGGATCTTAACGTGTATGGCCACCTTAAGTCAGGAAGGTCAAAACCTTCCACTTGCATTTCTTCAAGCAGCTCATAGTGGCTTATGAGGTACATTTAGGATCATGGTCTTGTTGTAAGAGCCAAATCCCATTTCTAGTTTCTTGGCTGACTGTTCCACAGTGACACCCAGAATTTGCTAATATTTAGTGGAATCCATTCTCGACTGCCAAAGAACCCTGAGCCATAATGGAACAGTTGTTTTTTGAGTAAGTGTTGCGCCCTCTTTTCTCCAAACAAGCATTTGGTGGTTGTGGTCTGGACAGTGGAAATTGTGATTATTAAGCTTTAGGCAATCTTTTTTTTTTTTTTTTTAGCCTTCCTCCATTACTTACAGGAGCCCCATGGTTGTTGAGTGACAGCCAAAAGTGTGGGGTGTCAGAGATTTTGTTTGTAGCTCATCAGTGATGTTATTTGGGGACCTTGTTTCTCACTGGATGGAAGCGGAAGGCTATCCAAACTTTTGCTCGTGCCTCAGTTAGTATTTTATTACTAATTCTGTGTTTTAAAATTGGTAAAAAACTGTAACTGTGCATTTCAATTTGCAGATTTGTCATTTTTTAACACTAATTATGGCAGTAGAAGTTTACTGTTGTTTACTTTTGGCTAAATATGTAATTTTGAAAGCAATGCCAGAACTTTTGCCTTCGGCTGTATTCACATAGCTCCTCTGCATGTTCTGCAAAAAGAGCGATATTTAACAGTTTGTTTTTTTAAATATATTTGGGGCTGCCAGCCTCACTCTCTATCTAGATAAAAGAAAATATGATCAGAAGATTCCAGTAAGAGAGTGTGCCAAGTGACAACATTATCATGAGATGTGGTATAGAGATTGCTTGACTTTCTCATACAATATCATTTAAAAATGTTATGGTGCTAGGGTTCAGCATGAATTACAGGTATGAGACCTATTATATTTATTATGTATATATAGTTTGGAGCTTTCCGGATTCCGACTCCTCTCCAGCAGCGTAAAGGAAATGTGAGAGGTAATGCCTGCAATGTTAAATGCACGATCCACTACTTTTGTTTCCGTTGCTATTGGAGGAAGCCTCGGATTACTGGCACATTTGGCTGGAACTAGAGTCATGGAGACACTCGAGTGCGGATATATCATTGTGAATAGGTGTTTGTGGATATCAGAATCTGAGAGAAAGGTGCCCACAGCTTGGGGCAACTGTTACTAACCGTGGATATGTTTTCAGCAGTGATGTTTGGGCATTAGTTTGTAACTTTGCTTTCAGATAGCAGCTTCTTAGTCTTGCAGAGAGCACAGATTAAGTCAGTGTAATTGAGTGTCACAACCAGTTTGGCCTCTTGGTGACGATAGGGATAGTGTTTTTCTAGAATGTCTTAGAGGGCAGGTAATAAATTACATAAACGGTCTAAAATATATCATTATATATACACTATCCACATCGGGTTTGAGAACCATTCAAAGCTCCTTGACTGCAGGGCTGTTTTTATAAACGGGCAAAAGGGGCATTTGCCCAGGGCCCACCAGGGAATAACTTTTGGCAGAAGCATCCTGCAGAGATAACAGACGCCTATAGTACAGGGATTTTAATTCCTTGCCTTTTTCGTTGGGGCATCACCATTTTGTCATTTTTCTGCTCCCAGGGCTGTTTGTCCAGGGTGGCACTCTTAGGCATTATATCTATAAATGTAGCAGCTCCTCAGTTTGGGATTTCAGCATTTCTGGTTGCTAAGGTCCAGATTACCCTAGGAACTAGACACGGAATAGGATAAGAGACTGGGAGACTGGAATATGAATACCAGAAGGCCTGAATACAAAGGTAAGTAATAAAAACAGCCACAATAACATCTGCTGATGTTCTTTGGGAATTACTGATGCTGCCAAACCTTTGTGGTTGAGCGTTAGCCTGTAGGGCAAAATAATAACATGGAACATTTTAAAGCTAATGTTTTCCTTTGTATTGAGATTTTGTTTATGTTGGCATTTTTAAGCAGCTTGACTTGACTCAAACTGAATGTCTTTGGCCGCCATCATCCTTTTGTCTTTTGTGCATTGGCAGCAATTTTTGTTTGTTCTCAGATTTGCCTTTTCTGTGTGACATTGGCTCAGCCAACAAATAAGTGTGATCACTAGTGCAATAATGAAGCAATGACATGAGTCACGGTCCTTTTAACCGGTTCTAAGAATCATTTAAACATTTAATGTTTCTTGTGTGTATTAATAGAGAGCAGTTTGTGGGCAATTGTCCAAACCGTTGTCTTTGATCTGAACTATGGAGCCATGTCCTCTCAATGTCATTGCTGCAGCTATCGAGTCCTCTTTATACCTGCATATTACAGGTATGGGACCTGTTATCCAGAATGCTACGGACCCACTGTTTTCTGGATAAGGGATCTTCCTATAATTTGTATCTCCATACCTTAAGTCCACTAAAAAATAATTTAAACTTTAAATAAACCCAATGGAGTTGTTTGCCCTCAGATAAGGATTCATTATATATTAGTTGGGATCAAGGACAAGTACTGTTTTATTATTACATTTAAACATGAAATAAACCCAATAGGACTGTTCTGCCCCCAATAAGGGGTAATTATATCTTAATTGGGATCAAGTACAGGTACTGTTTTATTATTACAGAGAAAAGGGAATCATTTAACCATTAAATAAACCCAATAGGGCTGTTCTGCCCCAATAAGAGGTAATTATATCTTAGTTGGGATCAAGTACAGGTACTGTTTTATTATTACAGAGAAAAGGGAATCATTTAACCATTAAATAAACCCAATAGGGCTGTTCTGCCCCCAATAAGGGGTAATTATATCTTAGTTGGGATCAAGTACAGGTACTGTTTTATTATTACAGAGAAAAGGGAATCATTTAAACATAAAATAAACCCAATAGGATTGTTCAGCATTGTCTATTTTAGTAGCCGTGACAAGTAGCTGCTACTAGTAGCTCCGTGTGTCTTCACTCTTAGGAAAGGGAGTACTGGGGAGAGTCATCTGTGCTCAACCTCAATGCCCTTTGCCTGGGGCCAGGGCTGTGAGAGCAATAAGGCCAATGTCAATACAACCCCAATAGATTAACCCAATTAGATTTTAGCCTGAAAATACTTGTGTGTGCATTTTCAATTTACGTAGTAGCAAAATGCAGAACCTGTTAATATGTTGGGTTGAAATTCATAAAATGAAGAAAACTATGGCTTTTAAAGGCTATAAAGTAATTTAATCAGTAAATGAGTGATCATGTTCCTTTTAATAAACCTCATACTAGAGTCTTAAAAATGCGGCCAACTTGTACCTAGTTTTTTGTGCCTAGTTCATCTGCCTTCGCGGTAACATCACTTCTGGTTTATGAGGTTTTCAGGTTGGTATTAAATGTAACCCTTTGAGATTAGGTTCTGGTAGTGAGCCTGGGACTGGGGCAAAGCAGGTAGTTGCTCTGAGTCGGCACAGGTCTGCCTGACTGGACCTGCACAGGACCAAACCTTTCTATTTGATGCAGTGTACACTTATAGTATGGTTTCTTTGCTTCCAAGATGAACTTTTCCACATTTTGTCACATTACAGCCACAAACATGAATCCATTTTATTGGAATTCCACGTGAAAGACCAATACAAAGTGGGGTACACGTGAGAAGTGGAAGGAAAATCATACATGATTCCAAACATTTTTTACAAATAAATAACTGCAAAGTGGGGTGTGCGTAATTATTCAGCCCCCTGAGTCAATACTTTGTAGAACCACCTTTTGCTGCAATTCCAGCTGCCAGGCTTTTAGGGTATGTCTCTACCAGCTTTGCCCATCTACAGACTGAAATCCTTGCCCATTCTTCTTTGCAAAACAGCTCCAGCTCAGTCAGATTAGATGGACAGCGTTTGGGAACAGCAGTTTTCAGATCTTGCCACAGATTCTCCATTGGATTTAGATCTGGACTGTGACTGGGCCATTCTAACACATGGATATGTTTAGTTTTGAACCATTCCATTGTTGCCCTGGCTTTATGTTTAGGGTCGTTGTCCTGCTGGAAGGTGAACCTCCGCCCCAGTCTCAAGTCTTCTGCAGACTCCAAGAGGTTTTCTTCCAAGATTGCCCTGTATTTGGCTCCATCCATCTTCCCATCAACTCTGACCAGCTTCCCTATCCCTGCTGAAGAGAAGCCCCCCCAGAGCATGATGCTGCCACCACCATATGTGACAGTGGGGACGGTGGGTTCAGAGTGATGTGCAGTGTTAGTTTTCCGCCACACATAGAGTTTTGCATTTTGGCCAAAAAGTTCCGTTTTGGTCTCATCTGACCAGAGCACCTTCTTCCACATGTTTGCTGTGTCCCCCACATGGCTTGTGGCAAACTGCAAACGGGACTTCTTATGGTTTTCTGTTAACAATGGCTTTCTTCTTGCCACTCTTCTATAAAGGCCAACTTTGTGCAGTGCACGACTAATAGTTGTCCTATGGACAGATTCCCCCACCTGAGCTGTAGATCCCTGCAGCTCCCCCAGAGTCACCATGGGCCTCTTGGCTGCATTTCTGATCAGCGCTCTCCTTGTTCGGCCTGTGAGTTTAGGTGGACGGCCTTGTCTTGGTAGGTTTACAGTTGTGCCATACTCCTTCCATTTCTGAATGATCGCTTGAACAGTGCTCCGTGGGATGTTCAAGGCTTTGGAAATCTTTTTGTAGCCTAAGCCTGCTTTAAATTTCTCAATAACTTTATCCCTGACCTGTCTGGTGTGTTCTTTGGACTTCATGGTGTTGTTGCTCCCAATATTCTCTTAGACAACCTCTGAGGCCGTCACAGAGCAGCTGTATTTGTACTGACATTAGATTACACACATGTGCACTCTATTTAGTCATTAGCACTCATCAGGCAATGTCTATGGGCAACTGACTGCACTCAGACCAAAGAGGGGTTAAATAATTACGCACACCCCCCTTTGCAGTTATTTATTTGTAAAAAATGTTTGGAATCATGTATGATTTTCGTTCCACTTCTCACGTGTACACCACTTTGTTTTGGTCTTTCATGTGGAATTCCAATAAAATTGATTCATGTTTGTGGCTGTAATGTGACAAAATGTGGAAAAGTTCAAGGGGGCCGAATACTTTTGCAAGCCACTGTAGCAATACTGGTAATCCAGTATTGTACACTATATCATGGTTATTGATTTTCTTTCTTTTTAGAGAATGGTTCCTCGGTCAAAGGGAGCTGGGAAAACTCAAACTGGGGCGGACAATCAGAAGAACCTGATACGCAAGTGGGGTTATCTCCGACAGCAATTACCAGGCCCGTTACACGGACAGTAGTGGACGAATCAGAGAATTTCTTCAGTGCCTTTCTCACTTCCCCAACATCCAACACTGTCTCTGACAGTTCTGTGGTCTCCAAGCCCCCTGTCAAATCTCAGAGGCTGGAAGAGGAAGAAGAATATGCCTCACCCAAATCCACAGTCAAGGTGAAACAGAAAGATGAATTGAATGTTAAATTGTTAAAGAAAAGTGCCTGCCAAAGCCAAAGAACAGATTTGGAAACACCAGCCATATCTTCACAGAAACCATCGCCTGACCATTCAGATCTTTCTTTGGAGTTAAAATGTGAGCCTGAAAATGAGGAGCAAATATCTGACACAGCTTCTGATGCTACAGCAGATCATGGAGCTCCGGAGAGCACACCTAATGCAGAGCCCCCCAGCCCTACTCCGGGCGTTACTTCTGAAAGTAAAGACATTGCACTGGATAATAAAGAACAGAAGTCGGAAGACCGTCAGAGTAACACCCCATCTCCCCCAATAAGCACTTTCTCTTCTGGGACGTCGACCACCAGCGACATTGAAGTATTAGACCACGAAAGTGTGATGAGCGAGAGCTCCGTTAGCTCGAGGCAAGAAGCGGCCGATTCCAAAGCAAACCTCCATTTAATGCAGACATCTTTCCAGCTTCTCTCTGCCTCAACAGAGTACAGCCGCATGGAAGAGTTCCCCAAGCTCACCGAGAGCTGCTCATCCTCCGACGCCTTTGAAAGGATCGATTCTTTCAGCGTGCAGTCCATGGACAGCCGTAGCGTCAGTGAACTCAATTCCGATGATGAGCTCCCCGGCAGAGGATGCACCCTGGTTTCCATTGCAGTCAGCTCTCCTACTCCAAACGTGGACGTCCCGGATTCGGCCGAGAGCAAACCAGACGAAGACTTAAACGAGACGCTAATGGTGCACTCCAGTGAGGATACAGAAATGGAGGAAAGTGGACGGAGCGCCACTCCTGTAAATTCAGAGCAGCCTGATCTTCTGGGCCATGAAGCTGATGACGGGGGCCATGAAGCTGATGATGCGGCCCATGAAGTTGATGATGCGGGCCATGGAGTTGCAGTGGAATTGGCTGAAACTGCACCAGAGGCTGAATTCTCAGATGAGGACATGCAAAAGGTAATAAAGAAGCATAAGGAATGTTTATGCTTTATGTTTGGTTGCTAGTGTATCCCTGTTGAATTTGTCTATTGTACTACATTGTCGGAGTGTAGGTTACACAGACTGTTCTCACTGTAATAAAAGATCCACTTCACAGTATCTAGTAGAACTAAAGGCGGCCATCGATATCGATCATATATTTAAGTGCAATGATCCAAATCTAACATGACTGAAATTGTAGGATAAAGCCCTAAAAATAACAATTGGAGGATGTTCCGAACATGAAATAATTTGCCAATCGTATGAAAGTGACTTCCATTGTAGGCCCCCAAGGATATTGTCAGATACACAATACATTCTTAGATTTTATCTTTATCCAACCAAAATTTTCATCAACTAACCGATCGCCATGGCACAAAAATCAGGACAGGACAATAATATGGAGCCTACACACGGTCCAAAAACATAAGAAACATAGCATATATGGCCGGCTTAAGTCTAAAGCCAACTGGATTTCAGTAGGCTTTAGACTTGGATGAATGAAAATATTTGTAGACATCTACTCCACACTTGCAAACATATCCAACTAAGGAAAAAAAGGGTCCATCTATTAGATAATTAGATAATGTTCCCCAATTTGTTTATTTGAAACAAGCCAAATGTTTCCATAGTATTATACATCTCATTTCATGTGGGCAAAGATGCCATTTTAGAAAAAAAAAAGGTTTGTTTCAGGCAAAAGTGGTTTGTAACCAAACAGCTCATTTTAAATAAAGAGATTTGAAACAAGCTGGTTTGTTGCATGCAAGCAGTTGTAAAAAGTGATTTGTTTGAAACTTTTTTTTTTTTTTTTTTAAACTGATCAAAACCACATTGTTTGAAACTGACCTCTGCTTTGGATCTGGTTTGTTGGAGACGCACTGTTTGTTTGGGAACTGATTCAAATTGTAGTCTAGTTGAAGAGAGTCACTGATCCTGACAACCAGAAAACAGATTTACCTTGTTATTAATATTTTTTTGTCTTTCACCTTTCCATATATACCCCCTCCTGTTTGTCTTCCCAATAAATACATACTTTATTAGAATGCTGCTGTGTAATATAACAAATGTTACTACACACTGCTAAAGGCAGAAAATGTACTTCTTGATTGGACTAACTGTACATAATAATAATAATATTTGCTGGCCTACAGTAATATTTGCCTTATGCTTTGCTGCCTATAGATAATTGATGAACTCACTGCCAGACTGGAGAAGAGGGAGACACAGCTGCTGTCTGTGAGCAAGGAAAAGGCCTTCCTAGAAGAAGCTTTTGACAACCTTAAAGAGTAAGTACATTTTCTGTGGTTTGAAACAGTTCATCCACAGAAGGAAACTGAGCTCTCTTCAGCAATAGATTAGGCGAGGGAGACTGCAATGCTGTCAGTCAGTAGCTCACCAGTAAATGTGGGGTACAGGGGCCTATGCCCCAGACCATTGGCAATGTCTGATAACAAGGAGCAAAAAACAGAGCAATCCCACGTAGTCAAGATGTAAAGATAAAAGCGTATAGACACATCAGTTAGGTATTCAGCTGCATGCCTTTTGTGCTTCTAATGCACTTACGTACTTACACTTATTCAAAGCAAACTATGATTAGGTGCAATTGAGGTAAGAAATGTGCAAGGCTGCATACCTTACTAATGTTCATACATAAATACTTTGCCCTGATTAGCTAAGCTTGCAATTGGAACAACCAACCCGTCATTAAGGGGAAATTAAATATTTTTTATGCCTGTACTTTCCCTCTCTTATCATCTCCAGGCAACCCCATGATGTTTATGGGGTACTATTTATTTCTAAATTACACTGTTTGCATAGCAAATAATTCACTCTACCATTTAAACTTTTATTCTTGAACCAACAAATGTATTTGTAGCTGTAATATTGGTGTGTAGGCGCCATCTCAGTGCATTGTGCCTGATTCTGAGCTTTCAGCCAGCGCTACACATTAAAACTGCTTTCGGCTAACCTATTGTTTCTCCTACTCCCATGTAACTGGAGGAGTCCCAAGCCGGACTTGGATTTCTTACTATTGAGTGCTATTCTGATACCTACTGGGAGCTGCTATCTTGCTCCCTTCCCATTGTTCTGCTGATCGGCTGCTGGGGGTGGGGGGGGGGGATATCACTCCAACTTGCAGCGCAGCAGTAAAGTGTGACTGAAGTTTATCAGACCACAGGTCACATGGCTGTGGAAAATGAAGACTATGGCTAGCCCCATGTGACATTTCAAAATTAAATATAAGAAATCTGTTGGTGTTTATGAAAAAGATATTACAATACAGGATTCTGCTGGAGAAGCTCTATTAACTGATGGGTTTGGAGAAAAAAAACATGTTTTCCTGTGGCAGTATTCCTTTAAGAACCAGGCGTATAGCCCTTCAGTCTCAAATCCTTCAATCACACTAGAGGGGGCATGCTTCAGTACTTTCTGGTACACATATATATAATATGTTGGAGTATCACTGCATTATTATTGCATTTATTAATAAAGTACCAGTATATTCTGTAGCACTGAACATAAGAATGAATACGTAACCAACAGACAGTTTATATCATATTAAGTGGCCTATTAAAGAATCTCACCAAACTGGAATATATATACAGGTATCGGACCCCTTATCCGGAAACCCGTTATCCAGAAAGCTCCGAATTACGGAAAGCCCACCTCCCATAGACTCCATTATAATCAAATAATTCAGAATTGTAAAACTGATTTCCTTTTTCTATGTAGAAATAAAATGGTACCTTGGAATTGATCCCAACTAAGATATAAATAATTCTTATTGGATGCAAAACAATCCTATTGGGTTTAATTAATGTTTTATTGATTTTTTAGTAGACTTAAGGTGTTGAGATCCAAATTATGGAAAGACCCCTTATCCGGAATACCCTTGGTCCCGAGCATTCTGGATAATGGGTCCTATACCTGTATCAGTAAATATTGCCCTTTTACATCCTTTCCCTTGAGCCGCCATTTAGTGATGGGCTGTGTGCTCCCTCGGAGATCAGCTGACAGGAAGTGATGCAGCTCTAACTGTAACAGGAAGTAGTGTGGGAGCAAAAGGCAGAACTCTGCCCATTCATTGGCTGATGGGGCCTAGCATGTATGTGTGCCTTGGCTTGTTTGTGTGAACTGTGAATCCTATGATCCCAGGGGGCGGCCCTTAATTCTTAAAATGGCAGTTTTCTATTTAGGATTACCCAATGGCACATACTGCTAAAAAAGTATATTTATATGAAAATGGCTTATTTAGATGAAGAAGGGTTTTATATATGAGCTGTTTATGCAATATATTTTTATAGAGACCCACATTGTTTGGGGGTATAGTTTCCCTTTAAGCAAGAAGATGATAATTGGGTAAGGAGAATAGATATTTTTCTGATATTCCAGCACAGCTTCCTCCACAGGGTTGTTATAACAAGAGCGGCAATAAAACACTTGCATTGTACACGTTAGACTTTGATCTGTGCCTGTGAATTTATCAGTAAGTGGTGTTTGGATTTGTCAGACTTAAAGTGACAACTTTCATCTGTATTCAATATTGGCCTTTGGGGAAAATACACTCAATGTAAGTTCTGTTTATTTGGCTCATGTGTAACATGGGTGTGTAGCGATCCTTTATCATATTTTATTATCAGTCTGTGGCAGAGATAAGCAGAGACATTGCTCTGTTATTGCTCGGTGAACACAGTTATATTGTTCCTGATATGATTATCACTTGGGGCACAAATTGATAGGATAATATGAACTGTCATGGAGGAACAGTTGGAGCAGCAGCAGCAGCTCAGCCAATTTTAGTGACCAGTTTAGTGCTGAATCTAAAAATAATCATGATTTTTCAGTACTTTTCTGTAAAACAGTCCTAAAATAATATTAGCACCAAAACCCTATGCTGCCATTTGTATTGGTTATCCAAGAAAAATATAACATTGCCGTTTGGTATGATGTAGAGAGTTCTATTCTAAGACAGTTTGCAATTAGTCTTCATTTTTATTATGTGTTTTTTTTTATTATTTCACCTTTATTTAGCAACTCTTCAGTTTGAAATTTCAGCAGTTATCTGGTTGCTAGGATTCAAATTGCCTTAGAAACCAGGGAGTGGTTTGAATTAAGCAATATGGTAATTAGGATCCGGAAGGGGTAAAAAATGGCGTGCATGGCAACATTTCCCCTTACATTTAACCCTTCCAAATCCTAATTAGTATATGCTAATTTGGATTTGGATCGGCCAGGACCGTGGATTAGGGTGAATCCGAACCCTGCCAAAAAAGGCCGAATCCTGGCAAATACCGAACCGAATCCTGGATTCGGTGCATCCCTAATTTGAATGAGAAATTGATACAATTAAATAAGTGGAATAAAAAAAAAAAGTAATAAAAAGTATAAATAAGAATAAAATTGGACCCTCACAGAGCAGATAGTTCTTTTGCTGCTGGGGTCAGTGACTCCCATTTAAAAGTTGGAAAGGGTCAGAAAAAAAAGGCAAATAATTAGAAACCTATATGAAATAAAACATGAAGACCAGTTGAAAGGTTGCTTGGAATTAGCCACTCTATAACATACTAAAAGACAAAGTTTCTTATGCAGGCTTGTCCTTTAACTTATGCACTGAATAGATCTATTCTTCTGCTTCAGCGAAATGGTGCGGCTGACGGAGGAATGCAGCAGCGTCTCTCAGCTGAAAGATGAGTTTACCCTCCGAATAGCAGAAGCCGAAAAGAGAGCCCAGACAGCGTGTAAAGAGCGAGACATTGCCAAAAAGGTAACAGCCTCCCCGTTGTAGTTGGTAATTGAGATGGGCTGCTTGTCCGTGCTGCTGTGTACACCGACATGACTGTGCTTGATTGAAGGCAGACTTGGGCAGGGGGTCACACAGCTGTATTCCTTTCTGATCCTGCCTACTTACTGGAGGCGTTTAGGCTTGTCGTTAAGGGCTCTGGCACATGGGGAGATTAGTCGCCTGCAACAAATCTTCCATGTCCGGGGCGACTAATCTCTCCAAAATGCCATCCCACCGGCGAGAATGTAAATCGCCGGTGCGATGGCATTTCGGGGAGATTAGTCGCCCACTACAAGGGAGATTTGTCGCGGGCGACTAATCTCCCCATGTGCCAGAGCCGTAAGGGTGAAGACACACGGAGCTACTTAGTAGCAGCTACTTGTCACGGCTACTAAATGCCAGAAAATACCCTGCCATAGACAATACTGAGAATTGCCTCTGCTAAAACACACACAGACAATTATTAGTAAATTATCAACATTGTTTATTTTAGTAGCCATGACAAGTAGCTGCTACTAGTAGCTCTGTGTGGCTTCACCCTAAACACTGGCCAGTAATCTGCCTACACTCCTAACTGCTTTCTGTTGAGCCTGACGCATTTAGGAGCGTATTGGTCTGTGTTTATCTGCAGAAATAAAGGATTGTAAGGGGGACAGTCACCCTTTCATTCTATGGGGGTCAGAGTTTTGGCACCGAGCTTCTCCTGTCACCACTCCTTGTGTGTTCAGCGTGGTGCTTTTTATACATTTCTATTTGGAGCAGTGAGATGCGGACAGGGGCATTTTGAACAGCATTATTTTCTGCCAGGGCAGTGGTAGTCAAAACACCTTTGTACCATAGTCCTAACGCAATAATAAGTGATTAATATAGACCACTGATCATCCCTCATTTCATTCTCTCATTTCATCCCTCATTTAATTTGTGTTGGGCCCAAATGGACTGATCCAAGCATTGTAACCTTGAGGTAGTGATTATTGAGGACAAGCGCACTGCCGGGTTGAATCTACTAGTAATTATATTTTATTTTGCAAGTCAATGAAATCTATTGGTTTCTGTTTAACTGGCAAGGGATATCAAGCAAGGAATATTTCTATAAAATAATTCACCATATCTGATTATGGATAAGAAGTGAATGGCCTTGGCAAAAATAACCATGAAGAACTAGGATTTAAGTGCTAACCATATGTGTCCGGATGTTTTTATTTCCTGTAGGAAGCAAAAGTGATGAAGGAGGAATTGGCAACAAGACTCAACTCCAGTGAAACTGCTGAAATTATGAAGGAGAAGGATGAACAGATTCAAGGTTTAATGGAGGAAGGTGCGTTTGTAATCGACTTACATAAGTTGCAATGGAAAGTTACATTATTAAACCAATGATGTAAGGCCACAGTATTTATTCTGCACCATAGTTTTCAGCCTTACAGAGAAGCAGCCAAACTTGCTTTGTGGACAAAATGTGCCCATCACCTTACATAACATTTCAGGCTGTACAACATTCAGGCACTTTTCTGCCGGCTGAAAATAAAACTTCCCACATCCTCTTTAATAATATTTGAACAACTCTCAGTATGTAAACATGCAAGCGAATGAGGTTTCAACTTTGTTGGTGGGTTAAACCGACACCTAAAACTCCCCTAAGGGAATTGTATCAACAATTACAAAATGAATATGTGGAATTAAATC
Source organism: Xenopus tropicalis (assembly GCF_000004195.4). Lineage (NCBI taxonomy): Eukaryota > Metazoa > Chordata > Amphibia > Anura > Pipidae > Xenopus > Xenopus tropicalis. The sequence continues at coordinate 142,021,209 of NC_030680.2, forward strand.
ACTCTTTACTTCATACATATAAAACAACATACACAATCAGTGACTGGCCAGTCTACTATAAATTAACAATATATTAAAATTAATTAAAACTTGTTGAAAATAAATCACTTCTTGTAAAAATAATAGCATGCCTATAGGAACATATATAGCCAGAATAGGATGTTTTGGACCATGCTGCAACGTGTTGTAGTTCAGCAATAGCTAAATAAGACACACAGGTGGCTTATAAAATTGGCACCTCCATACAAACATGATAAATATCCACAAAGGGGGTAATATAGATAATAGAGACCTGTCAGTCATGAAATGTCTCTCTTATTATCTACAACAGCTTAAAGCACTAGTGACACATTCCAGATTCTAATATATATGTGTCATTATAACTAAATAGACCTGGTAAGTGCTGATCACTCCCTGCAAAGATGGCTTTCTACCTCCCCCTGGCACGCAGCAACTAACCTGTATCAGTCACCAACATCGCTTCAACAGGGCAGTGACGGTGAACATGGGGGACAGGGCAAAGTCCCGATAGGCTGGGGCATTGTTTACATTTGTCCTCCCTAAAGGCTTTGTGACATCCTGTTAAAAACCTAGACAAATAGAAAGGGGAAACGATAAGCCCATGGCTTAGCAGCACCGTTACAGGTAAATCTGGCAAGGTGTTCTGATTTCTTTTTTCTTATGTCACAGGTGAAAAGCTCTCCAAACAGCAGTTGCACAACTCCAATATTATCAAGAAATTACGGGCAAAGGAGAAAGAGCACAACCACACCATAACCAAACAGGCAAATAAGATCCGGGAGGTGGAGGAGGAACTGAAACTTTTAAAGCAGGTTGGGTTTCTAAATTTAATGTGCACCCAGGGGAACAGGGGAACAATGTGTTAGGCGGCGTAGAGTTTGCTGCGGATTTCTTTCCATTGACAAGGGGAAGAGCCCGTGCTAATAAATATTCCTCTGCAAGACATTGTCAATAGCTGCTGGCCGAGGAATACTTGCAGCTCCTTCCATTGCAGTTATTGGGAATGTACCTCTATGTCCCGGCATTTTAAGCTCCGTTTCACATTAACAATGATTGAGAATCCATTATATTATATATTGTGTTTTTATGCAGTGTCTGGGGAAATATAACCTTTTAACTACAATGGCTAAATGAAAGAAGAATGCTCTCTCCATAAATAGGTTCAGATAGGATCTAGGTCATAACATTGCATCTTGGTTGTGCCCCCACACATCTGAATTAGGGGTATCTGTATTACACAATTGACAGCGTTCATTTAATAAAGACTGAAGCTTATAAAGCTAGAGTGTCAGAGGCTCAAGATTCCTGCTACAATTCTCCCTTATCACCAGCAGTTTCTCCACTGCACAAAAAGCTGCCTGACGCAGTTGGAACCTCTGCAACATGTGCTGCTCAAAACGATTTTTGAAGTAAGGTTCTAAATGCTCCAACCACAGAACTCTGTGCATTTACAGAGGGCAGTGAGGTAATCATGGCAGAAATTGCTGCACACAAGGGTGGAATGTACGAAACGTGGGTGCAATCAGACATTTTTTGCAATTTGCACCATGGTTTCCAACTTAAATAATTGCTGTAGGTCTCTGTGCCCCCATGAATACAGTTCTGCCCGCATTTGGCAGTGGCACATAGGCAGCTCCCTCTTGTCCCCTACCTGTCTACACAAGTTGGGGAGTGGAGGCAGATTCGGCCTACAATGGAGTCCTGCACTTACTACCAGCCCTGTGGGAGGCAGAAAGAACACGTTAACACTTGCACCAAATGTTTTCCATGAGAAGATTAGTTGCTCCTGGCTAAATTTGGCTACCATGGGCAACTAATCTTCCCAAAATGCCTTTCCGCTGGCAATAAAGGGAATTGCTGATAGGAAGGCATATGCATTGTTTTGTTTTCCAAAGTCATGTGAGGTTTCCTCCTGCAGGCAACTTTGTGCTAAGGAAAACAAAGCAACGCGTATGCCTTTCCACTGTTGATTCACTTTATTGTCGGTGGAAAGGAATTTCAGGGAAATTAGATTAACCACGGTTGACTACATGTTGTGGGACAATTATTTGTTATACTGCATGTTCAAGGGACAGACTGTATTATATTCATGATGTAAGTAAATGTTTATAGAATCATGGAGTAAACTGAGGTCCTCCATGTGCGCAGCCCTGTTATATTGTTTACTACATGCACATATGTTCCCATGATTTTCCACTATAGTTTGAGAAATAGGAAGTCTCTGTTTCAGACATTAGATGGTAAGGAAGAAGTGGAAAAACAGCATCGCGAGAATATCCGAAAGCTGAACTCCATGGTGGAGAGGCAGGAGAAGGATCTGTCGAGGCAGCAGGCTGACCTGGATGATCTGCAAGAAAAGAATCGCAGTCTACAAGCTGCTCTGGACAACTCCTACAGGTAAGGAGAGAAAGAGTAGCTCACCTATAAAATCTCTTACAGTATGATGGAGACTAACCTCCCTGTGGGACATTAGCCTTACCATAACAGAACTGAAGCCTCGCAGAGCAACCGTTTTTGGCTGCCAAGGTCTGTCACCCTTATTTAAAAGCTGGAAAGCATCAGAAGGGCAAAGCACATAATTCAATCACTATTAGAAATATACAGAACTGAAGACCAGCTGAAAAGCTGCTCAATACAAAGTGCCAAAATTTAACTTAAGAAAGCAGAGTTTGATGCCCCTGATGTATGGTAGGGCCAGTTGTATCCTAGCCTGATTTTGCAACAATAGGGTATTTACTGGCTATTGTCCGGTTTTACACCTACTCTTATTAGGACAGTTTCCATATAAAGCCTGCCAAAATGTTTATTTCTGTATTTTATAAGCACAGCTCCACAGATCCTACTTTGATCTGTCTTGTATCATTTTGGGGTTCTTGGAGTTTTGATTTAGGCGGCATTAAAAGAGATATTTTTACTAAATGCATTTAGGGAACTTGCGGAATTGCACAAAGCGAATGCAACAAAAGCCAGCGAGGCCCAAGAAGCAGCACTGAGTTGTGAATTACGAGCCAAAGAAGAGCTTTGTTTTGCACTGGAGAAAGCTAAGGAGGAGTCTCAAAAGCAGCAAGAAGCTTTGGCTATCCAGGTAAGGGGAAACAAAACTACACAGGCCGTGGAGTTGATTATGATTTTTGAAGGTTCCACACAACTAATTGAAATGCACACTGTGGGCAGCATTCCCTTTAATTCCTGATAGACTGTGTGCAGCCAATGAATTATTACTTATATTAACATACATACTGTATTATTAAGGACTAGGGCATCAATTTTGTTTGTGTTTCAAGCCATGACTTTCCCATGACTTTTTATAGGATGTAAAATATGTAAACTCATTTTAGGTAACAGATCTGAGGCTGGCCCTGCAGCGAGCGGAACAACAAGCTGCCAGGAAAGAAGATTATTTGAGACAAGAAATTGCTGAGCTGCAACAGGTATGTTCTAAGTAGGGTGTGCTGCTCTAGTCATCCTTCTGCTTGCCTTAGGGTGTGACTTTCTTGTATGTGCTGTACTAGCCATTGGGGTTGGAAATTTTTCCATACTGAAAACAGTGTATATTGCCCCTTAAAGAAGGACTTAAGGAAAAAAAATAAATAAGCATGGTAGAAATGCCAGTAGATTAGCAGCCCTAATGATACAGACCTTCAAATTTGTCCACAGGAGGTCCCCTTGTTCTTATTCTGTGGGCCAGTGGCACTGCACATGCTCAGTGTGCTCTAGGCTGCTGCTGCTGATGAAATAAACGTCATTGAAAACGTCAGCAAAAAGTTTTCTCACACTTGTGATAGAAGCTGATGATACAGGGCTGATTATTACTTCAGATTCAGAATTCACTGGTTTCTGTGCTGTCAAGTAATATGAATATAATGTTGTTACCAATTAGGCTTATATTGTGAGCTTTATATTGTGCATTGGTCCCAAAGCTCAGGTAACTGACAGCAGCTCAGAGGGAAGTATTGTGGATCTGCAGATAAGAAGATGGGGGCATCTTCTTGGTCACAAACCTTTACTGCTAAAGGGCCGTGGTGGCCTTGGACTGGCACAGAACCTCAAACATAAAGCATAGCATTTTTAGCTTAATTCTTTTTGAGCTTTAGTTCTCCTTTTAATGTCCACCAAGGAAACCCATTTGGCCCCAGCTCTGATGCTGAATTGCAGTGTTTCCCTTCCAAGTTACCTCACCTTTTCTTGACTGGAAAATAATCTTGGTTCTACTGTGGCTCTGGATAAGGTGCCATTTTACACTTTAAATATAACACTGTTCTGTTTAATGTTGCAGAGACTGCAAGAGGGGGAGACCCGGAATCAGGAGCTGAGCCAAAGCGTAACATCTGCAACAAGACCATTACTCCGACAGATTGAAAACCTGCAAGCAACTTTAGCAGCACAGACCTCGTCTTGGGAGAAACTGGAGAAGAATCTTTCCGACAGACTTAGTAAGAAAAAGTCATATTGTGCTTTTATAATCACTGCATTCTGCTTTTGTACAAACACTTGGGCTTTGTCTGAGCTCTGCTGCCAACAATGGGAAATGACCAGCGGTGATCCAATGGGGCTTGTGATGCTGATCATGTGCCGTGGCCTCTAATTATCTGAATTAGGACACAAGCACACTGTGCTATTTACTTGACTGGCAGCCGCTTTATACAGCAGGACAATGCAAGCACCCAACCCCTATTGTTTCTTCCGTTTGATAAATATGCACTGTGTTGGAATTCTTTGTTCCATTGGGATATTTATCACTAGAATTGTATATGACGGGAGAACAATAGCAAAGGTACATCACTTTTTTTTGTCTTGCTTGGGTAACTATAGTTTAAAAGAAGGACTGTCCTACTGTCCTATTTGCGTACTGCAATAGTAATAAAAAAAATAAAATAATAATTATACACATCTCCTGCTGTAAACATTCATTTCATTGTGGGAACCCTTATAAAAATATGAAGTTATGTTTTATTTTCCAAAGCTGAATCGCAGACACTGTTGGCCTCAGCAGTGGAGAAAGAACGTGCCTCCACAGAAGAACTACTAGCTATCAAGACACAGATCTCCGCTATAGAATCTCAGAACAGCCTGCTGAGGCAAGAGAAGATCAGATTGCAAGCACAGCTTGAAGTGGAGAAGTCTCGATTAGTGAAGATTGAAGAAGATCACAGCAGGTATAGGCCGTTCTGCTAACTTTCATTATAAGTGTGCTCTGTCATTTACAGCTTCTTATAGGGAGGCACAAGTTTGTGGGAAGGCCACAAAGACTTGCACAAAGGGCACGCAGGCTGCTTCTATACTCCAGTGGCCCTTGGGCAGTGTTTTGACTGCCATTCCTCCCCCCACTTACAAAGTCCTGACTGGCCTCCCATTAAAGTCATTGGGAATCACAGGAATGCAACAGTTTTGCTATTAAAATATTGAGGCACCTTCAGGCAGGTTTGTTTTGGGTGTCATCAGCCTTAGAAAGTGGGAAATTAAAGAAACTGTAAATCTTGTTTTTGTTTTTGCTAAGGAATCAGGTGGAACTTGAACATTTAAAGATGGAATTCATGAAAGCAATGGAAGAGGCAAAGAAAGAAAAGGTATTCAGCTCGCCCTTATGATCAAACCCTGTATATGTTGCCATGATGGTCCATTCTACCCATTCTACAATGGACCCATCCCTCTGCATTACACTCACTCATGTTTCCTTCCAAAATCCTTGCCCCCCCCCACCATTACTAATTCTTTTGTTCCTGCCAATCACTATCAATCCATATCATCTGTATCCATATCTATGACGTATTGTTTCAATCTGTAGTCAGTATCATTTTTTTTATCTCGCCTATCACTGTTTATATCTCCTCCTTTGTGGTGCATCTGTGCCAGAGCTTTCCATTTGTTTCTATATAATGGGCCATGTTTGCGGCCAGTTTGTAAAGGTGCCCATACATGGGCCGTTTCTAGCTGCCGATATCGGTCCCTTAAACTGATTCGGCAGCTAATTGGCCCCTGTATGGGCACTACCGACGGGCTTGCCCGACCGATATCTGGCCTAAAATTGTCCAGATATCGATCGGCAGGTTAAAAAATCTAGTTGAACCGACTTTGTCTATACCCGTTGTTATTATTCGATCGTTTGGCCCCAGGGCCAAATTAGCCTGGATTCTCCCGATATCGCCCACCCATAGGTGGGGATATTGGGAGAAGATCTGCTCGCTTGGCGACATCACCAAGCGAGCGGATCTGAAGGTGTATGGCCACCTTAAAAAAACGATGATATCCACAGAGATATCCAGGGGACATCTATTTAACTTCGCTTCCATCCTTCCAATGTTACTCCCAGTAAATTTATTTCTCTCTCCTACACCTCGACTGCTGCATTATCCATACAGGTTTACCATTTATGCACATGTGGTACTGAGCCATCAGTCTACTTTTATTTCAGAGTCTCCTCTCTAGTCAGCTGGAAATGGAGAAGCTGAGAGTGGAACAGGAGAAAAAGAAGGTCCTGCTGGCCCAGGAAGCTGCTAAAGAGAAGGTACTTCCCTCTCTATTATTAAAATAAACCTGAAAATTAAATTGATTATTTGAGTCTATGAAGGTTTTCATTCATCCAGGTCATGTTATATCTAGTATAAGTAAATCTAGAGCAACTGGACTTGCCGAGTAATCATTGAAGACGTTTCACTACCCATCTGAGCAGCTTCTTCAGTTCATCTGATGGGTATGGGAAGTCCTCGGCAATCCAGTGGAGCCCCACTCAGACCCATTGTCAGCAGTATCAATTCAGTGACTTAAAGTATTGCAAAATACTTGGCTAACATCTTAGACCCATTGGTAGCAAAACAGTGCATCACATTCAGAATGCCAAAGAGTTTGTCATCAAAAATCATATAGTTAAACAAACTAGAGGCAGAAGAGACAATGGTGTCATATGCTGTCACTTCACTGTTCACATGTATACCTACCCCAGAGGCAACTGAGACTGTAAGAAACCGACTGCAGCAAGATAACACCCTCAGCAGCAGAACAGAGCTCAGTCCTAGTCCAAGTATACTTGTTGCTAGACTTGTGCCTAAACACCGCATACTTCAAATACAGGGACCACTTTTACTGACAGAAACAAGGTTGTGCAATGGGTTCTCCAGTATCTCCCATTGTGACCAACACGGAGGAAGTGGAAAGGGAGGGCCTTACATATATTGGAGGGAACTACACTAAGTCACTGGTTCAGATTTGTAGATGACACACTTGGGCTAAAATCAGATCTCATAAAGTGGTGGCCTTTATGGAACCCATTCGCTTGGTGGACAATAACGTTAGGTTCACAAGAGAGAATGTCCATGAAAATAAACTTGCCTTTTTGAACTGTTTGGACCAAGAGGTGGGGAATAAAATGAAGTATACAGGAAACCAACTCACATGGATCAATATATGTTATTAGATTCCAACCATTCCCTGGAACACAAACTAGGTGTCATTATAACTCTGTACCACAGGGTGTAAATGTGACAACAGAGTCCATAGACAAGAAGCACAGACATCTCAAAGGAGCATTGAAAGCTTGTGGCTACCCAGACTGGACCTTTGTCAAAGCAGCAAATAAGCCCAATAGGATCACCAAAAGAGATAACCGTCCTGAGACGCAGAGTAGATGCAATATAGTCACCCTATGTGTAGTGGGGGTGTCAGGGAAACTCAGGAGGATTTTCAACAAACACCACATCCCTGTGTTTTCAAACCTAGCAAAACAAAATCTGGTAGATCTGAAGGATCCAGCACTGAAATAAAAACAAAGCGATGTGGTGTACGCAGTCCATTGTAGAGAGGAGTACTCAGACCTGTATATTGGGGAGATGAAGAAACTGCTCACCAAGCAAACGGCTCAGCATAAGAGAGCGGACTCTACAAGGCAAGACTCAGCTGTCTTTCTACACCTAAAAGACAAGGGACTTTCCTTTGAAGATAACAGTGTTCACATTTTGGACAGAGAAGACTGCTGGTTTGAACAAGGATTAAGAGAGGCTATTCATATTACAGTAGAGAAACCATCCCTAAACAGAGGCGGGGCCCTTCGACACCACCTACATACAATGCTTTACCACAGCGGTTGCACAACACTTCACATCTCCATTCTTGCAACTCTCACAGGTTACACCTGTCTCTATGATTTGCACAATACCTTGGTAATCCTATCTCAGTAATCTCACAGCAGTCACAATCTCTGTGAGTTTCAGTTGTCACCATTTTGAATAGTTACAATCTGCCATTGTAATGGGATTCATGGAAGAGTTTATATGCCAAGGACTTTCCTTACCTGTCAGTTGAACTGAAGAAGCTGCTCGGATAACGTCTTCAGTGATTACTAAACAAGTCCAGTTGCACTAGATTTACTTCTACTAGATATGGATTATTTTAGGTTTTCTGCTGGTAAGAGTATGTTTAGGTGCCTACGCACAGACACATTACAGCTGCCCATTTGGCCTCTCTTGAGGGAATTTGGTTTCCCTTTCCTGATAGATATGTGACTCATTAAAACCCTCTGTGCTGCAATGGGACTCCTTCTGCACTCTGCATGGCTCCCATTTAATGCTCGGATTATTGGCCAGTGGTCAAGTGGTTCATCTATTATGTAATAGAATGGCCAGTGCTAAGCAGCTTTTCAATTGGTCTTCATATTTTTTTTTTTTTTTTGAGTTATCTGCCTTCTTCTGACTCTTTCCAGCTTTCTAATCTCTCACTGACCCCAGCAGCCAAAAAAACTTTTGCTCTGGGAGGCTAAAATGTTATTGTTTTTGTTACATGTCCACTCCTATCCATATTCCAGTCTCTTATTCAAACCACTCATTTGGACCCTAGCAACCAGGTAGCTGCTAAAACTCCAAACTTGAACAAAAAGTGAAATAATGAGCTGACTACAAACAATAAAAAATGAAGACCAATTACAAATTGTCTCCGAATAGCACCCTCTACATCAGGGGTGGCCAATACGTAGATCGCGGTCCAGCAGTAGATCCCCTGTGGATTTCTGGTGGACCGCAATGAAACCGGGGATGTGGAAGTGCTGCGTGAATGTGTACGCACTTCCGCATTCTCCGGTCGATCACGGACGAAGAAAGTCTGGCCACCTCTGCTCTAGATTATACTAATAGTAAACTCCAAGGTGAACAATCCCTTTAAATGTATTCAGGTAAAATCAAATATAATAATCACATATATGTATTTCTGGAAATTTTACATGTCGTTCGGGATATAACATTATTCCCTGATGGCACTGGCTGCAAATGTGCCAAGTTAACCGATGCATCGACTTGGGTCAGGGAAACACTATTGCTATTTATTTAGATAGTTCCAGCATATGATTTGGGGGTGTGGGAAGAAACCCATGCAGACACAGAGACCATGCAAACTCCTTGCAGAGAGTGCCCTGGCTGGAATCAAACTCAGGACTTTAGTTCCGAAAGGCAGCAGTGTAAACCAGGCAGTGTGGGGAATGCACTTTCAGCTTTATAGGGGCTGACAATTAGAGCCTGAAGTACATGTGACTCGTTTAGAAGCTATTAGGTGTGAATACTAACGCCTTATTATTTCACCCTGTAAGGAACGCAAAGCCTATGTGTTTTCCTCCGTGGAATCCACTGCCACAACTCCAACCCTGTCTCGCTCCAGTTCTGTTAGTGGAACGGACTTGTCAGGCCTACAGACGTCCATCATTTCCCAGGTAGGGCGATGTCTGTATTCACAGTTATACTTCTATACATATTCTGTCTGTCTGTGTACATCTATTTATTGAACTTACTATTCACTAGGATGATCCCCACGACCATTTGTACGGATCAATGACTTCATCCCTCAGTGGAAACAATCTTTATGAAGCCGTACGATTGGGCGCCGGTTCCAGTGTCATTGAAAATTTGCAGTCTCAGCTAAAACTTCGGGATGGGGAAATCACTCAGTTGCAGGTAATGTCTCCCGTGTTAAATTGATAGAAATATTTTCTGGGAATTCTTATGCTTCAACATCTGTATGGCTGCAGCTGATACACTGTGTTACTGTTGCCTTCTTGCCCTACTGTGCACCACACTTCCAACCCACAACTGTGAGTAAGAAACAAACCGCACTCACAGGACAAAAAAAAATGTTGTTTAATTCAATGTTTCGGCATAGACTCAAGCTGTCTTCAGGACACACGGCTTGAGTCTAAGCTGAAACGTTGAATTAAACACCATTTTTTTTTTGCTTCTTGTGAGTGCGGCTTGTTTGTGTTTACTAATTAAGTTATGTTAACCATGCACCCAGGCAGTACCTGGAGTTTTCTTTGTACACCATTCCTGGACTTTGGACCAAAAAATAGTTCTGGTTATACCTGACATTGTCCTCTGAGCCCATGTAATGTGTGGGTGGCGCAAAGGGCACTCCTGGCCAGGTCCCTTTACAGGGTCGGACTTGGGGGTACAGGGCCCACCGGGGCAGTGGCCACAGGGGCCCCACGCCACAGCCCCCTAACCCCCCACAGGTTTCTTCCCAGTGCCCCACCATCCCAGTCCGACCCTGTCCCTTTATACAGAGCAGACTTGCTTGGATATACAATGCACAATATTCAGATAAAAATGCTCAGGAACATGGTATATTGGTATGGCTAGGCACAGTCAAAAGCAGGCCCCAACTGGGATTCAGACTAGGCCCTGGCATCTCCAGTACACAGAGGCCCAAACAACCCCCCCCCAGCCCAATAAATAGTGACTGTCTGTGGCACCTTACAGCCCCCCTGGCATTCCCAGTACCCAGAGGCACAAACAGCCCCCCAGCCCAATACATAGTGACTGTCTGTGGCACCTTACAGCCCCCTGGCATCTCCAGTACACAGAGGCCCAAACAACCCCCCCCCAGCCCAATAAATAGTGACTGTCTGTGGCACCTTACAGCCCCCCTGGCATTCCCAGTACCCAGAGGCACGAAACAGCCCCGCCAGCCCAATAAATAGTGACTGTCTGTGGCACCTTACAGCCCCCCTGGCATTCCCAGTACCCAGAGGCACGAAACAGCCCCGCCAGCCCAATAAATAGTGACTGTCTGTGGCACCTTACAGCCCCCCTGGCATTCCCAGTACCCAGAGGCACAAACAGCCCCCCCCCCCCCCCAGCCCAATAAATAGTGACTGTCTATGGCACCCTACAGCATCCCCTCTGGCATTTGCCAGAACCCACAGATTGCCAGTCCGGGCCTGGTCCAAGGGAATAACTAATAGACCTCTGCCTGTGCAATTAGATTACACTGTACAAACCACAGACTGTGCATCTCACAACTTGTGTAGGATTTCTCACTAACTGTCACGTCTGCAGGTGGAAATTGTGAATCTGGAAAAAACGCGCTCGCTGCTGGCCGAGGAAGTGGTTAAAATGAATAATCTCAATGATGACTTAGAGGAGAAAGTGAAGGAAATACCCAAACTACGGGTGCAGATGAAGGTGAGTGGCACTTTTGTAGAGCTGTTCACTTTTGGGAGCTTAATTAAACCTTTTATTATTACTCAAAACAGGATTTTTTTTTTTACTGTTTTCCTTGTTGCAATGAAAGCATTAGGGCTGTGATTAGATTTATGCTTATAATTAGGACTATCGTTCAGTAAGCAGTCTGATCATTGCTTGTGAAGTCTGCTATTCACCATAGACCTTTTCTTACGGGTAACAGTGGAAGTCACCAGTACAGGCTGTAATTGCACAAAACCACATGTGCCGTGCGTCATAACCCTTAAATTTAGCCTTCCCTGATGCTAAAGATGGCTGGACATGTTCAGATTTAGCCCAGTGGTTATATCTATTACAGCTTTACGACCATCTGACACCCTGGACAGGGGGGCAGTTTAGAAAGACCATCCTGTTATACTATTGCAGGGATCCCCAACCTTTTATACCTGTGAGCCACATTCAAATGAAAAAGTGTCGGGGAGCAACACAAGCATGAAAAAAGTTCCTGGGGGTGCCAATAAGAGCTATATTTGGCTATTTGGTAGCCCCTATGTGAACTGGCACCTATAGGAGGCTCTTTTTGCTTTACACTGGGTTTTATGCAACCAAAACTTGCCTCCAAGCCAGAAATACAAAAATGGGCAACTACTTTTAGGCCACTGGGAGCAACATCCAAGGGGTTGGGGAGCAACACGTTACTCACGAACCACTGGTTGGGGATCACTGTCCTATTGGATTGGACAGATAGGGAAACAAAACAATACACTGTGTTCAGTTATCACACAATATATACCCACGTAGCCTTTGGAAGGTTTGGTTGGATAACTGTAAGGCCAGCCTGTGAGTGGCCAGCATCAGGATGAGGCCAGTGTGTAGCTTGTGGTATTAGCTCTTCTAAGCACTTAGGTCTTATAGACAAGGTTAATCAGCAGGCAGGGAGGGGCCACACAAAGTGTACCTGCAGGCCGTATGTGGGCCCCCAGTACCTCTGCACTATTCAAGCTTGTGTTAACATGTAGTGGATTCATTTAAAAAGGGGGCATTATGCAAGAACAGCATCACTTAAATGCTAAAACATGGCATCCTGGTCGCTACCTTATGCACAGGTGTAGTACTGAGTGCTTTCAGCAGGGGGCACTGTGTGCCTATTCATGGAACATCTATAGTGCATGTACAATATACACAATATAGCTGACAACTAGGATTCTGCAGTGCTGGAATAAAGAACACATAGGATATTCTTAAACTGGGATTTTTGTTTTTTAAGCTTGTTTTTGGTCACAGACCTTATTCAGGTGGGGTAAGGGGAGTATTAGAAATTAGCTGAGATTTGTCAGCTTAAACAGCAATAATGTTATTACTAATGTAGCTGTTGGGATGGTGTTTAGGTATGCTGCCATAAAGCTGGGGCAATTTGCTGGTGGGTGGTCTTGAGCATTTTGTGCCCCTAATCCATGCAGGCCCAGTGCTCACAACTGCCCCATCAGTGGGCAGATTCTCTGGTAAAATGGGTAGAATCATGTTTATATGAAAGAACCTACAGGTGAGAGTTTCCCAGAAACAAGGGAAAGTGCAGAGTTGTGTAACCCCACCATAGCTGCAGGGTATATAAATACTGCATGTAATTCGTGGTTTTTATGTTCCTACAGACAGGCTGGTACTAGCAGTGTGGGAGATTTGCCCAGAGTTATAGCCCACAGCCTTATCTTCTAGCTGGCAGCTTAGACTCTCAGCAAACACACATTTACTTGTGGCTGAACTCTGTATAGATTGTTATGTAAACTCCTAGCTCCGCCTCCTGTTCTATCCGTAGGAGGGTATTTACTCCATCTCTGGGGGGTATGTAATTATCTTTTGCCCCATAACTTACCAGCAGCCTCATCTTGCTTTTAAGTCAGAGTTTAGGTTTATTATCAGAACCATATCCTGCCAAGGTCAGTGATCCTTTATTTCATTAGTTGGGATGCACAGAACCCGGGAATCGGTTCCGGATTCACATGACTCCCAGCAAAAGCCAAATTAACTCTAATCCTTTGTTTCAGCTGAACCCAAACCCAGCCCTTAATTTTATGTGATTTTAATGTTCTTTGGCAGCATTATAAAGGCTTCAGTCTTTGGATCCCTGCTCAACATCTGCATTTGGTGCACCCTGAGACCGAATCAAGCAGGGGCATGAAGGGCTATTGCTCATGGGGGGGCATTAGACTTAGCTGCCCAGCACTGCCTAAAGAGCATGAAAGCCTCTCCCTATGGGGAGTTACAGACAAGCAGAGGCATATACTGCCATTTACCTGCCTAAAACACATATTTTGGAGAGATATTTGCCATTACAGTGTGGCAGAAAAAAATCCCTTTCTCCTAGGAACATTTTTCCAGTATTTTATTGGGGCTGTACATTATGTTTTGGGGTTCAATACCAGCCCAAGGTACCCATAGCCCTTTAGCAGGGAAGATCTGTGCCCCTGAAGATGCCCCAGTAGCCCCCCATCTCCTTTTCTGCTGATTCCCTGCACACACACTGTGCTGCTGTCACTTATATAAACTTAATTAGTGATTAATTCAGATTTACATTACATTGTACTGTACTAATCAGCCCTGTAGCATCAACTGCTGTGACAGACAAAGCAGCTCAGACACACTGAGCATGTGCAGTGTCACTGACAAGGTCCAATTACTGTTATTGTAGGATCTGGACCAGCGGTACAACACCATCCTGCAGATGTATGGAGAGAAGGCCGAGGAGGCGCAGGAACTGAGACTCGATCTGGAAGATGTAAAAGTCATGTACAAAACACAGATAGACGAACTATTAAAGCAGAGACTCACTTAGCCCCTAACGAGGCCCCAAGAGCCCCCAAAGCTGAACCGGATGACCAGAAATGCATCTAAAACCTTCTTTGTTTAATATGTAAATTTAGAGCTCTAAATGATCTCTTGTATAAAATATAGTGTATAATAGATCCTTCTTTTATTTACTGGCCCCTAGGCCCGAAAACAAATCACATTTACTGTACCTATGTGTAGCCATTCTCTGTGATTAAATTATTTGTTATTTAATTTCTCTCTCTTTCATACAGGAGAGCGGCTTATTTTGTATTCATTACGTGGTTTGTAAGGTAAGCCTTCCGCGTCCCTGAAAGGATGCTGGGAATTGTAGTTGTGTCAGACATGGCTGTTTTATACCCTTTATTGCAGAAGGGAAATGATGACCGTCTGGAACTCGACATATGTGCTACACAGCTGCTGAGTGAGTCTGGCTGCGGGGCAGGCTCTCGCCTCTTTATTTGCACATCTAAAATCCAGTTACAAAATGGAAAATTGGTGCAAAGTGAAAAATGTGTAAATGTTCATCATGTTTAAGTGGTAATCTGCTGAAGCTGCTTATGGCCACTTTACCTTGCAATGGGAACAGCAGCCCTTTGGATCTATACAGACTCAATGAGGCACAAGTTGGTCAGTGTTTGGTTTTGTTTCATTTAATATACCCAAAGGCACCCATTCCCTGGGCTGGTTTTGCCTTTCTTGCCTTCCACTGTAAAGGTGCCCATACACGGGCAGATTTCAGCTGTTTATTTGGGTCCTTTAGACTGATTTGACAGCTTATCTGCCCCTGTATGGGCACCCCGACGGGCCTACCCAACCCTAGATCTCAATTGGGCAGGTTTGGTTTTCCTTCGGATTGGGGACTGCATTGGCTCGTTGATGAAGTCTGGTGATGCCTATGCCGCCTGTTTAATAACCATTTGGCCCTAGGCCAAATTAGCCTCATATCGCCCACCTTAGATGGGCATATTGGGAGAAGATCCGTTCATTTGGCAACTGGGTGGATCTTACTGTGTATGGCCAACTGAAGGCACCAAAGAGATCCCATTTCCAGAAATCTAATTGCACGGAGACCACATCAGTCCCTGCAGGCAATGGATCATGTGAATGACTGATTGGTTCAGAATGATTTTTGAACTTGGCAAAGATGCCAAACAACCAAATCTGTACATACATGGGTAGTTATTTTT
The DNA here is from genome assembly GCF_000004195.4 of Xenopus tropicalis. Classification (NCBI taxonomy): domain Eukaryota; kingdom Metazoa; phylum Chordata; class Amphibia; order Anura; family Pipidae; genus Xenopus; species Xenopus tropicalis. Next base: position 142,036,678 of record NC_030680.2, read on the forward strand.
GTATCAGGCGGATAAATCCGGCGTTGAGATCCGCTGCTATGGGCAGGGATACGTTAAACATCAGCGCATCAGTGCGGTCCTTCCCTTAATGGGATTTTCAAACCTTTCTTTCTGGGCCATGTATCAGGTCAGCTAGGCAGTCCCGAGCTTGGGCCCAATAAGCCCAGCACCCATTGGCATGTATATGGCAAGCTTTACATGGTTTGTGTTCCATGGCATAAGGCTGAACAGAGCTGTGCCCATGCTGGGTCCTTATCCAGACTATCACAGGGACCAGTAACATTCAGCCTTCCGGCTCTTGTGGATCTCAAACTCCCGACACCCCTTCTCAGGCTACAGAGAAGAAGCAATGAGATCAACATTGTTTGTTATGGGTCAGTAACTCAAGGCAACCAATACGATATTTGCTTTCTTTACTAATCATGGTCTTGACCAAATGTAGCCACAAAAAAAGCACTGGCACTCAAAGCTGCAAAAATGGGACAAGCCCTATAAAAATCTTTAATGCGGAGGTGCTTGATAAAGGGGTTGTTGTGCCCCGAAACGTTGCACCTCCGCATTAAAGATTTTTATAGGGCTTGTCCCATTTTTGCAGCTTTGAGTGCCAGTGCTTTTTTTGTGGCTATTGGAATTGGGAGGGTGCCGATCCCTCCAAGCAGTGTGCACCGAGCGGGAATTTTTTGGAGAGCTAAGGGTGTGCGGGTAGGATCTCCTGTTCTTCTCTTGACCAAATGTAGGACAGAGGTAGGTAATGGTGGCCATAAATGGGTCACACCATACAGCACACAACCGACTGGCCCACAGGTATTGTAGGACTGGCTGTAGACGGGTAGGGCCGCTTTTGGATTGTGCGGATTGCCGCAATGAGCAAAACAACGGGAAGCCTAGAGACGCCGTGTCTCCGCATCTGGCCTGTATACCAGCCGGGACAGATAAAATCCTCCATTCAGCTGGATCACATGATTATCAATTGAATACATGCCCAAGTGGTCAGGCAGTGTGTCATTGAAAGTGGCAAAACTGCCCAACCATCCTTCCAGTGATCCTCTCTATGGTACAGCACAGTTCGTCTATGGTTAAAACACCTTCATGTGGTGTGTTATATTGGCTTCTATGTGTGTTGCAGCATTTGTGGGGTTAAATATCACCATTAAGTGTTATCCTGTTTCTAGCTGGGTCTGGAATAGGGATGCACCGAACCCAATTCGATATGCTGATTAGGATCGGAAGGGGTTAAAAATAACGTGCAGCGGAAAACATTTTTCACTGCCCATTTAACCCATTCCAAACTCTAATTAGCATATGCTAATTTAGCCTAATTAGGATTCGGATTGGCCGGGACCAAATCCTACGAAAAAACGCCGGGATTCGGTGCATCCCGAGTCTGGAAATTCTTGGGGTTAAGAAGAAGAATGTGGCTTTTTGGAAGTCACATTTCCAGTTCTTTAATTCTTTATAGAGTGTAGATCTTCCAATGTGGAGGGGGCATGTAAAGCCTTTCAACAGAGTAAGAGATACTACCCCCCCCAGGGGAACTCCCAGTGGGCCCTCCTGCTCTGTTGTGCATTTCGTCGATCCTCTTTTCTGTAGGAGTAATGGGGAGGCAGCTAGATGATAATATAAGTAAGTATGGAAAGAGTGGACCCCAATCAAAGGTTTGTAACATCAGTGTTTTAGTCCCTCCTCCCCTGCCAGGATTTCAAATGATGCAGAAAGAGTAGAACAGTTTTGCAGCTGGATTTCAGCATATAAACATGGGATTTATTCCTACTTTTGGAAGGAACAGATTACAGGTATAGGGACATTAGGGGTTTCTGTGTTGTGTGGGGCTCTTTAACAGATTTTGATTTGGAGGCTGAAGTTCCCCTTTATCAAACACTCATTTAAAAAAAAAAAACAAATAAACAAAAGTCTAGAGTTTATCTTTAACCCAACAGAACCCCACAAGCTACTCAGTCTCTCAGCCCCAAAATTTAACCATTTACACTCAGTCCTGCTGGCCGAACATCAAGGTCTAATGGATTTTGGGGAGCTCTTCTCTGTCCAGAACCCAGATGTGTTCTGTAATTCCCCTGCAGATTTAACCCCCCCCCCAAGGGCTACCCACCGTGCTATGTCCTTCGCTGGTCAGTTTGGGTTACTGGGGGGGGGGGGGGGGGGGGGGGGGTTGAATATTACTGGTGGGTTGAATATTAAAATATAAAATATTTTGCAAGAGGGAACAGTAATGGGGTTATTAACCTATTGGTCAGGACCCATAAGTAGTAGTTAGTGGCAGCCACCATGACCATCCTCAGTACAGGGACATCTCCTCCTCATACAAAACAAACCCAGTAATTACTATGAGGCGCAGAACTGGTTCTAAGAGTTTTGGGGTTTAAAGCTCTTTCCTCTGATTTCATTTGATTCCTGGAAACAAAAGGTTTCAAAACTCAGTATGTGCAGCTCTGTGGAATATTGTATTATAATAAGAATCTTATCAAAAGGGAAACTGTCCTTAATCTGAGAGTGTTTAATCCCCGCAGCCCATCATGTTCCAATAGGATTCTGGCAATTCCACCCGTCATGAAACAATTGTCTTGTCAGACTCAATAAATCGTCTGTCCTAATCCTGACAATTTCATCTGAAAACAAATATTCACATGTTTCTGAAGGACAAGTTGTTGGTTAACAGTTCTCTCCTCGTAAGGGCTTGAATAGTATTGTGTGTGGCACATTGTAAGGAATTCATTCTATACAGTCTATATTGTTTCCTGTGATACAGAGGGAAATCAAGCCAAGTGTCTTGGTATAAAACTGCCCAGTGTTACATCTACCCAAAGCTTATAGCCTCTGGGAAGGGACTGGGGCTGTGGGATAGCAGGTATAGTAGGGAGAGATGGTGCCTATAGTAGCAGTGGGGGGATAATAGCCTCTGGGAAGGGACTGGGGCTGTGGGATAGCAGGTATAGTAGGGAGAGATGGTGCCTATAGTAGCAGTGGGATAATAGCCTCTGGGAAGGGACTGTGGCTGTGGGATAGCAGGTATAGTAGGGAGAGATGGTGCCTATAGTAGCAGTGGGGGGATAATAGCCTCTGGGAAGGGACTGGGGCTGTGGGATAGCAGGTATAGTAGGGAGAGATGGTGCCTATAGTAGCAGTGGGGGATAATAGCCTCTGGGAAGGGACTGGGGCTGTGGGATAGCAGGTATAGTAGGGAGAGATGGTGCCTATAGTAGCAGTGGGGGATAATAGCCTCTGGGAAGGGACTGGGGCTGTGGGATAGCAGGTATAGTAGGGAGAGATGGTGCCTATAGTAGCAGTGGGGATAATAGCCTCTGGGAAGGGACTGGGGCTGTGGGATAGCAGGTACAGTAGGGAGAGATGGTGCCTATAGTAGCAGTGGGGGGATAATAGCCTCTGGGAAGGGACTGGGGCTGTGGGATAGCAGGTATAGTAGGGAGAGATGGTGCCTATAGTAGCAGTGGGGGGATAATAGCCTCTGGGAAGGGACTGGGGCTGTGGGATAGCAGGTATAGTAGGGAGAGATGGTGCCTATAGTAGCAGTGGGGGGATAATAGCCTCTGGGAAGGGACTGGGGCTGTGGGATAGCAGGTATAGTAGGGAGAGATGGTGCCTATAGTAGCAGTGGGGGGATAATAGCCTCTGGGAAGGGACTGGGGCTGTGGGATAGCAGGTATAGTAGGGAGAGATGGTGCCTATAGTAGCAGTGGGGGGATAATAGCCTCTGGGAAGGGACTGGGGCTGTGGATAGCAGGTATAGTAGGGAGAGATGGTGCCTATAGTAGCAGTGGGGGATAATAGCCTCTGGGAAGGGACTGGGGCTGTGGGATAGCAGGTATAGTAGGGAGAGATGGTGCCTATAGTAGCAGTGGGGATAATAGCCTCTGGAAGGGACTGGGGCTGTGGGATAGCAGGTACAGTAGGGAGAGATGGTGCCTATAGTAGCAGTGGGGGGATAATAGCCTCTGGGAAGGGACTGGGGCTGTGGGATAGCAGGTATAGTAGGGAGAGATGGTGCCTATAGTAGCAGTGGGGGGATAATAGCCTCTGGGAAGGGACTGGGGCTGTGGGATAGCAGGTATAGTAGGGAGAGATGGTGCCTATAGTAGCAGTGGGGGGATAATAGCCTCTGGGAAGGGACTGGGGCTGTGGGATAGCAGGTATAGTAGGGAGAGATGGTGCCTATAGTAGCAGTGGGGGATAATAGCCTCTGGGAAGGGACTGGGGCTGTGGGATAGCAGGTACAGTAGGGAGAGATGGTGCCTATAGTAGCAGTGGGGGGATAATAGCCTCTGGGAAGGGACTGGGGCTGTGGGATAGCAGGTATAGTAGGGAGAGATGGTGCCTATAGTAGCAGTGGGGGGGATAATAGCCTCTGGGAAGGGACTGGGGCTGGGGGATAGCAGGTATAGTAGGGAGAGATGGTGCCTATAGTAGCAGTGGGATAATAGCCTCTGGGAAGGGACTGGAGCTGTGGGATAGCAGGTATAGTAGGGAGAGATGGTGCCTATAGTAGCAGTGGGGGGATAATAGCCTCTGGGAAGGGACTGGGGCTGTGGGATAGCAGGTATAGTAGGGAGAGATGGTGCCTATAGTAGCAGTGGGGGGATAATAGCCTCTGGGAAGGGACTGGGGCTGTGGGATAGCAGGTATAGTAGGGAGAGATGGTGCCTATAGTAGCAGTGGGGGGATAATAGCCTCTGGGAAGGGACTGGGGCTGTGGGATAGCAGGTATAGTAGGGAGAGATGGTGCCTATAGTAGCAGTGAGGGGATAATAGCCTCTGGGAAGGGACTGGGGCTGTGGGATAGCAGGTATAGTAGGGAGAGATGGTGCCTATAGTAGCAGTGAGGGGATAATAGCCTCTGGGAAGGGACTGGGGCTGTGGGATAGCAGGTATAGTAGGGAGAGATGGTGCCTATAGTAGCAGTGGGGGGATAATAGCCTCTGGGAAGGGACTGGGGCTGTGGGATAGCAGGTATAGTAGGGAAAGATGGTGCCTATAGTAGCAGTGGGGGGATAATAGCCTCTGGGAAGGGACTGGGGCTGTGGGATAGCAGGTATAGTAGGGAGAGATGGTGCCTATAGTAGCAGTGGGGGGATAATAGCCTCTGGGAAGGGACTGGGGCTGTGGGATAGCAGGTATAGTAGGGAGAGATGGTGCCTATAGTAGCAGTGGGGGGATAATAGCCTCTGGGAAGGGACTGGGGCTGTGGGATAGCAGGTATAGTAGGGAGAGATGGTGCCTATAGTAGCAGTGGGGGGATAATAGCCTCTGGGAAGGGACTGGGGCTGTGGGATAGCAGGTATAGTAGGGAGAGATGGTGCCTATAGTAGCAGTGGGATAATAGCCTCTGGGAAGGGACTGGGGCTGTGGGATAGCAGGTATTGTAGGGAGAGATGGTGCCTATAGTAGCAGTGGGGGGATAATAGCCTCTGCGAAGGGACTGGGGCTGTGGGATAGCAGGTATAGTAGGGAGAGTTGGTGCCTATAGTAGCAGTGGGGGGATAATAGCCTCTGGGAAGGGACTGGGGCTGTGGGATAGCAGGTATAGTAGGGAGAGATGGTGCCTATAGTAGCAGTGGGATAGTAGCCATAGGTAGTTCTCTCTCAGAATGATATAATGACAATGACACAGAGAAATGACAGTGGAATGTGCCTAACCCTGATTTGCACCTACACCCATACTACACAACCTCCTGTCACTGAAATACAGAGTATAAGGAGTTCAGCTCAGTGTAACCCCCCCCCCCCACTCACTTTCATTCCCACCCCATTTGTTGCTTTGTGATCCTGTAACAGGCAGGACACAAGTGAACACAGCGCCTCACACAGACAGCCATTGTTGCTATGGTCCTTCATTGCCACGTTGCACCCACAGTACCTCCCATTCTCAATCTAATGACTGGGTGCTCCTCACACATTTCCCCCAATTACCCAGTGGCCCCATAGTCTCCCCCACCCCCAGCTGGTCCCGGGCTCATTCCCACTAAGATCCTACAATCGCTTCTACATTGTCTTCTTTTATTAACCCTTCAGTCCTTGCCACACTGCCTCCATCTGATGATGCCAAGGCCCTGTCACTGACATTTACTACCCCCACTTCGGAACAGCAGCCCCCACCCCTGAGGCACCCAGTGCAGGTTACTATATGGCCTTATAAGCCTCACCCTGACCTTCCATCCCACCATGTCAGTCTCTGATTCCTCCCACAGCCCAACCAGCGCCCCCCACCCTCAGTGTCGGACTGGCCAAATAGCATCCCAGGAAAACTCCCGGGGGGCCCAGGGGCAGTGGGCCCTCCTGCTCACCCAGCCATTTGCCTTGTATGCCTATAGCATGGCCATTACCCAATTCTATATGAGAAGAAACAGAAGAAATAGAGGAAAGTGTAGATAATAGTATGTAAGAAGTAATAAAGAGACTAAAGAAAGTGAGTGACCAGAGAAGGGGAGAGTGAGCCCAAGTCAGAGACCTTTCTCCCCTGACCCCCAATCTTTACACTCACTGCCCCAGTTTCCCACCCATCTGCCCCGCAAACTCTTCATCCTTCCTGCCGGCAGCCCCTTTCCTACCATGCAGCACCCCCTGCCTCACCTTTCTTCAATAACTCAGCACCCCGCTTCTCACTTCATCCAGCCCTGCAGCACCCCAGCCTCTCCCCTCATCCAGCCCTGCAGCACCCCAGCCTCTCCCCTCATCCAGCCCTGCAGCACCCCAGCCTCTCCCCTCATCCAGCCCTGCAGCACCCCAGCCTCTCCCCTCATCCAGCCCTGCAGCACCCCGCTTCTCCCCTCATCCAGTCCAGCAGCACCCCAGCCTCTCCCCTCATCCAGCCCTGCAGCACCCCGCTTCTCCCCTCATCCAGTCCTGCAGCACCCCAGCCTCTCCCCTCATCCAGCCCTGCAGCACCCCAGCCTCTCCCCTCATCCAGCCCTGCAGCACCCCGCTTCTCCCCTCATCCAGTCCAGCAGCACCCCAGCCTCTCCCCTCATCCAGCCCTGCAGCACCCCGCTTCTCCCCTCATCCAGTCCTGCAGCACCCCAGCCTCTCCCCTCATCCAGCCCTGCAGCACCCCAGCCTCTCCCCTCATCCAGCCCTGCAGCACCCACGCTTCTCCCCTCATCCAGCCCTGCAGCACCCCAGCCTCTCCCCTCATCCAGTCCTGCAGCACCCCAGCCTCTCCCCTCATCCAGCCCTGTAGCACCCCGCTTCTCCCCTCATCCAGCCCTGCAGCACCCCAGCCTCTCCCCTCATCCAGTCCTGCAGCACCCCAGCCTCTCCCCTCATCCAGTCCTGCAGCACCCCAGCCTCTCCCCTCATCCAGTCCTGCAGCACCCCAGCCTCTCCCCTCATCCAGCCCTGCAGCACCCAGCCTCTCCCCTCATCCAGTCCTGCAGCACCCCAGCCTCTCCCCTCATCCAGCCCTGCAGCACCCCGCTTCTCCCCTCATCCAGCCCTGCAGCACCCCAGCCTCTCCCTTCATCCAGCCCTGCAGCACCCCAGCCTCTCCCCTCATCCAGCCCTGCAGCACCCCAGCCTCTCCCCTCATCCAGCCCTGCAGCACCCCGCTTCTCCCCTCATCCAGTCCAGCAGCACCCCAGCCTCTCCCCTCATCCAGCCCTGCAGCACCCCGCTTCTCCCCTCATCCAGTCCTGCAGCACCCCAGCCTCTCCCCTCATCCAGCCCTGCAGCACCCCAGCCTCTCCCCTCATCCAGCCCTGCAGCACCCCGCTTCTCCCCTCATCCAGCCCTGCAGCACCCCAGCCTCTCCCCTCATCCAGTCCTGCAGCACCCCAGCCTCTCCCCTCATCCAGCCCTGCAGCACCCCGCTTCTCCCCTCATCCAGCCCTGCAGCACCCCAGCCTCTCCCCTCATCAAGTCCTGCAGCACCCCAGCCTCTCCCCTCATCCAGTCCTGCAGCACCCCAGCCTCTCCCCTCATCCAGTCCTGCAGCACCCCAGCCTCTCCCCTCATCCAGTCCTGCAGCACCCCAGCCTCTCCCCTCATCCAGCCCTGCAGCACCCCAGCCTCTCCCCTCATCCAGTCCTGCAGCACCCCAGCCTCTCCCCTCATCCAGCCCTGCAGCACCCCGCTTCTCCCCTGATCCAGCCCTGCAGCACCCCAGCCTCTCCCCTCATCCAGTCCTGCAGCACCCCAGCCCCTCCCCTCATCCAGCCCTGCAGCACCCCAGCCTCTCCCCTCATCCAGCCCTGCAGCACCCCGCTTCTCCCCTCATCCAGCCCTGCAGCACCCCAGCCTCTCCCCTCATCCAGCCCTGCAGCACCCCAGCCTCTCCCTTCATCCAGCCCTGCAGCACCCCAGCCTCTCCCCTCATCCAGCCCTGCAGCACCCCAGCCTCTCCCCTCATCCAGCCCTGCAGCACCCCGCTTCTCCCCTCATCCAGTCCAGCAGCACCCCAGCCTCTCCCCTCATCCAGCCCTGCAGCACCCCGCTTCTCCCCTCATCCAGTCCTGCAGCACCCCAGCCTCTCCCCTCATCCAGCCCTGCAGCACCCCAGCCTCTCCCCTCATCCAGCCCTGCAGCACCCCGCTTCTCCCCTCATCCAGCCCTGCAGCACCCCAGCCTCTCCCCTCATCCAGTCCTGCAGCACCCCAGCCTCTCCCCTCATCCAGCCCTGCAGCACCCCGCTTCTCCCCTCATCCAGCCCTGCAGCACCCCAGCCTCTCCCCTCATCAAGTCCTGCAGCACCCCAGCCTCTCCCCTCATCCAGTCCTGCAGCACCCCAGCCTCTCCCCTCATCCAGTCCTGCAGCACCCCAGCCTCTCCCCTCATCCAGCCCTGCAGCACCCCAGCCTCTCCCCTCATCCAGTCCTGCAGCACCCCAGCCTCTCCCCTCATCCAGCCCTGCAGCACCCCGCTTCTCCCCTGATCCAGCCCTGCAGCACCCCAGCCTCTCCCCTCATCCAGTCCTGCAGCACCCCAGCCCCTCCCCTCATCCAGCCCTGCAGCACCCCAGCCTCTCCCCTCATCCAGCCCTGCAGCACCCCGCTTCTCCCCTCATCCAGCCCTGCAGCACCCCAGCCTCTCCCCTCATCCAGCCCTGCAGCACCCCAGCCTCTCCCTTCATCCAGCCCTGCAGCACCCCAGCCTCTCCCCTCATCCAGCCCTGCAGCACCCCAGCCTCTCCCCTCATCCAGCCCTGCAGCACCCCGCTTCTCCCCTCATCCAGTCCAGCAGCACCCCAGCCTCTCCCCTCATCCAGCCCTGCAGCACCCCAGCCTCTCCCCTCATCCAGCCCTGCAGCACCCCGCTTCTCCCCTCATCCAGTCCAGCAGCACCCCAGCCTCTCCCCTCATCCAGCCCTGCAGCACCCCGCTTCTCCCCTCATCCAGTCCTGCAGCACCCCAGCCTCTCCCCTCATCCAGCCCTGCAGCACCCCAGCCTCTCCCCTCATCCAGCCCTGCAGCACCCCGCTTCTCCCCTCATCCAGCCCTGCAGCACCCCAGCCTCTCCCCTCATCCAGTCCTGCAGCACCCCAGCCTCTCCCCTCATCCAGCCCTGCAGCACCCCGCTTCTCCCTCATCCAGCCCTGCAGCACCCCAGCCTCTCCCCTCATCAAGTCCTGCAGCACCCCAGCCTCTCCCCTCATCCAGTCCTGCAGCACCCCAGCCTCTCCCCTCATCCAGTCCTGCAGCACCCCAGCCTCTCCCCTCATCCAGCCCTGCAGCACCCCAGCCTCTCCCCTCATCCAGTCCTGCAGCACCCCAGCCTCTCCCCTCATCCAGCCCTGCAGCACCCCGCTTCTCCCCTCATCCAGCCCTGCAGCACCCCAGCCTCTCCCCTCATCCAGTCCTGCAGCACCCCAGCCCCTCCCCTCATCCAGTCCTGCAGCACCCCAGCCTCTCCCCTCATCCAGCCCTGCAGCACCCCGCTTCTCCCCTCATCCAGCCCTGCAGCACCCCAGCCTCTCCCCTCATCCAGTCCTGCAGCACCCCAGCCTCTCCCCTCATCCAGCCCTGCAGCACCCTGCTTCTCCCCTCATCCAGTCCTGCAGCACCCCAGCCTCTCCCCTCATCCAGCCCTGCAGCACCCTGCTTCTCCCCTCATCCAGTCCTGCAGCACCCCAGCCTCTCCCCTCATCCAGCCCTGCAGCACCCCAGCCTCTCCCCTCATCCAGTCCTGCAGCACCCCAGCCCCTCCCCTCATCCAGTCCTGCAGCACCCCAGCCTCTCCCCTCATCCAGCCCTGCAGCACCCCGCTTCTCCCCTCATCCAGCCCTGCAGCACCCCAGCCTCTCCCCTCATCCAGTCCTGCAGCACCCCAGCCTCTCCCCTCATCCAGCCCTGCAGCACCCTGCTTCTCCCCTCATCCAGTCCTGCAGCACCCCAGCCTCTCCCCTCATCCAGCCCTGCAGCACCCCAGCCCCTCCCCTCATCCAGTCCTGCAGCACCCCAGCCTCTCCCCTCATCCAGTCCTGCAGCACCCCAGCCCCTCCCCTCATCCAGCCCTGCAGCACCGCAGCCTCTCCCCTCATCCAGTCCTGCAGCACCCCAGCCTCTCCCCTCATCCAGTCCTGCAGCACCCCAGCCTCTCCCCTCATCCAGCCCTGCAGCACCCCAGCCTCTCCCCTCATCCAGCCCTGCAGCACCCCAGCCTCTCCCCTCATCCAGCCCTGCAGCACCCCAGCCTCTCCCCTCATCCAGCCCTGCAGCACCCCAGCCTCTCCCCTCATCCAGCCCTGCAGCACCCCAGCCTCTCCCCTCATCCAGCCCTGCAGCACCCCAGCCTCTCCCCTCATCCAGCCCTGCAGCACCCCAGCCTCTCCCCTCATCCAGCCCTGCAGCACCCCAGCCTCTCCCCTCATCCAGTCCTGCAGCACCCCAGCCTCTCCCCTCATCCAGCCCTGCAGCACCCCAGCCTCTCCCCTCATCCAGTCCTGCAGCACCCCAGCCCCTCCCCTCATCCAGTCCTGCAGCACCCCAGCCTCTCCCCTCATCCAGTCCTGCAGCACCCCAGCCCCTCCCCTCATCCAGCCCTGCAGCACCGCAGCCTCTCCCCTCATCCAGTCCTGCAGCACCCCAGCCTCTCCCCTCATCCAGTCCTGCAGCACCCCAGCCTCTCCCCTCATCCAGCCTGCAGCACCCCAGCCTCTCCCTCATCCAGCCCTGCAGCACCCCAGCCTCTCCCCTCATCCAGCCCTGCAGCACCCCAGCCTCTCCCCTCATCCAGCCCTGCAGCACCCCAGCCTCTCCCCTCATCCAGCCCTGCAGCACCCAGCCTCCCCTCATCCAGCCCTGCAGCACCCCAGCCTCTCCCCCTCATCCAGCCCTGCAGCACCCCAGCCTCTCCCCTCATCCAGCCCTGCAGCACCCCAGCCTCTCCCCTCATCCAGCCCTGCAGCACCCCAGCCTCTCCCCTCATCCAGTCCTGCAGCACCCCAGCCTCTCCCCTCATCCAGCCCTGCAGCACCCATTCTAAAAGTCAGCACCCATCCTAAAAGTCAGCACCCAGCCTCTCCTACCATCCAGCCACCCAACTTTCCCTTCTGTTTCCACCCAAGCAGAGTTGCCTTCATTCTAATACACGGATCGCTATGAGTGTTACCCCCTCCCAAACTATTAGAGCAGGACCCCAAGCAACTCCCACACAGTTACCCTACTGTCTCCCCATCAGACAGAGTCCCAGCTCTCCCCTCCCCTCCCCGCCCACTGCGAGTTCCAGCCCCGCCCACTGCGAGTTGCAGTCCCGCCCCCCAGCCGGCTGTGACGCCGGGCCGGTTCCTTCCCCTCACTGTGCGCCGGGAGCAGCTGGTACCGGGGTGATGCGGCCGGACAGACGGGCTGCCAGGTACTCGGGCTGTGGGTGGAACCGGGGCGCGTTGGGCTGGTGGGGGCCCGGGGCTTGTGTTCCCCCCGGTGCCCGTTATGATTCCCGGCTGAGCGCAGAGTGGGGCAGTGTCCCCTTACCTGCCCGGGGGGGAGCCCTTCCCTGGGAGGGGGGGGGGGTTGTTTATCGGGGTCCCCAGAACCAGCAATTCAGGGGAGAACCCGTTATGTCCTGTTACAGTGTGTATAGCGGGGCTGGCTCTGTATAGTATGGGGAGAGGGCTGTGTAACTGTGTGTAGTAAGGCAAGGCTGTGTAACTGTGTGTAGTAAGGCAAGGCTGTGTAACTGTGTGTAGTAAGGCAAGGCTGTGTCAGGGCAAGGCTGTGTAACTGTGTGTAGTAAGGCAAGGCTGTGTCAGGGCAAGGCTGTGTAACTGTGTGTAGTAAGGCAAGGCTGTGTCAGGGCAAGGCTGTGTAACTGTGTGTAGTAAGGCAAGGCTGTGTAACTGTGTGTAGTAAGGCAAGCTGTGTCAGGGCAAGGCTGTGTAACTGTGTGTGTAGTAAGGCAAGCTGTGTAACTGTGTGTAGTAAGGCAAGCTGTGTCAGGGCAAGGCTGTGTAACTGTGTGTGTAGTAAGGCAAGGCTGTGTAACTGTGTGTAGTAAGGCAAGGCTGTGTAACTGTGTGTAGTAAGGCAAGCTGTGTCAGGGCAAGGCTGTGTAACTGTGTGTAGTAAGGCAAGGCTGTGTCAGGGCAAGGCTGTGTAACTGTGTGTGTAGTAAGGCAAGGCTGTGTAACTGTGTGTAGTAAGGCAAGGCTGTGTAACTGTGTGTAGTAAGGCAAGCTGTGTCAGGGCAAGGCTGTGTAACTGTGTGTAGTAAGGCAAGGCTGTGTCAGGGCAAGGCTGTGTAACTGTGTGTAGTAAGGCAAGGCTGTGTAACTGTGTGTAGTAAGGCAAGGCTGTGTCAGGGCAAGGCTGTGTAACTGTGTGTAGTAAGGCAAGGCTGTGTCAGGGCAAGGCTGTGTAACTGTGTGTAGTAAGGCAAGGCTGTGTCAGGGCAAGGCTGTGTAACTGTGGTGTAGTAAGGCAAGGCTGTGTCAGGGCAAGGCTGTGTAACTGTGTGTAGTAAGGCAAGGCTGTGTCAGGGCAAGGCTGTGTAACTGTGTGTAGTAAGGCAAGGCTGTGTCAGGGCAAGGCTGTGTAACTGTGTGTAGTAAGGCAAGCTGTGTCAGGGCAAGGCTGTGTAACTGTGTGTAGTAAGGCAAGGCTGTGTAACTGTGTGTAGTAAGGCAAGGCTGTGTCAGGGCAAGGCTGTGTAACTGTGTGTGTAGTAAGGCAAGCTGTGTAACTGTGTGTAGTAAGGCAAGGCTGTGTAACTGTGTGTAGTAAGGCAAGGCTGTGTCAGGGCAAGGCTGTGTAACTGTGTGTAGTAAGGCAAGGCTGTGTAACTGTGTGTAGTAAGGCAAGGCTGTGTCAGGGCAAGGCTGTGTAACTGTGTGTAGTAAGGCAAGGCTGTGTCAGGGCAAGGCTGTGTAACTGTGTGTAGTAAGGCAAGGCTGTGTAACTGTGTGTAGTAAGGCAAGGCTGTGTCAGGGCAAGGCTGTGTAACTGTGTGTAGTAAGGCAAGGCTGTGTCAGGGCAAGGCTGTGTAACTGTGTGTAGTAAGGCAAGGCTGTGTCAGGGCAAGGCTGTGTAACTGTGTGTAGTAAGGCAAGGCTGTGTCAGGGCAAGGCTGTGTAACTGTGTGTAGTAAGGCAAGCTGTGTCAGGGCAAGGCTGTGTAACTGTGTGTAGTAAGGCAAGCTGTGTCAGGGCAAGGCTGTGTAACTGTGTGTAGTAAGGCAAGCTGTGTCAGGGCAAGGCTGTGTAACTGTGTGTAGTAAGGCAAGGCTGTGTAACTGTGTGTAGTAAGGCAAGGCTGTGTCAGGGCAAGGCTGTGTAACTGTGTGTGTAGTAAGGCAAGCTGTGTAACTGTGTGTAGTAAGGCAAGGCTGTGTAACTGTGTGTAGTAAGGCAAGGCTGTGTCAGGGCAAGGCTGTGTAACTGTGTGTAGTAAGGCAAGGCTGTGTAACTGTGTGTAGTAAGGCAAGGCTGTGTCAGGGCAAGGCTGTGTAACTGTGTGTAGTAAGGCAAGGCTGTGTCAGGGCAAGGCTGTGTAACTGTGTGTAGTAAGGCAAGGCTGTGTAACTGTGTGTAGTAAGGCAAGGCTGTGTCAGGGCAAGGCTGTGTAACTGTGTGTAGTAAGGCAAGGCTGTGTCAGGGCAAGGCTGTGTAACTGTGTGTAGTAAGGCAAGGCTGTGTCAGGGCAAGGCTGTGTAACTGTGTGTAGTAAGGCAAGCTGTGTCAGGGCAAGGCTGTGTAACTGTGTGTAGTAAGGCAAGCTGTGTCAGGGCAAGGCTGTGTAACTGTGTGTAGTAAGGCAAGCTGTGTCAGGGCAAGGCTGTGTAACTGTGTGTAGTAAGGCAAGGCTGTGTAACTGTGTGGTAGTAAGGCAAGCTGTGTCAGGGCAAGGCTGTGTAACTGTGTGTAGTAAGGCAAGGCTGTGTCAGGGCAAGGCTGTGTAACTGTGTGTAGTAAGGCAAGGCTGTGTAACTGTGTGTAGTAAGGCAAGGCTGTGTCAGGGCAAGGCTGTGTAACTGTGTGTAGTAAGGCAAGGCTGTGTCAGGGCAAGGCTGTGTAACTGTGTGTAGTAAGGCAAGGCTGTGTAACTGTGTGTAGTAAGGCAAGGCTGTGTCAGGGCAAGGCTGTGTAACTGTGTGTACTAAGGCAAGCTGTGTCAGGGCAAGGCTGTGTAACTGTGTGTAGTAAGGCAAGCTGTGTCAGGGCAAGGCTGTGTAACTGTGTGTAGTAAGGCAAGGCTGTGTAACTGTGTGTAGTAAGGCAAGCTGTGTCAGGGCAAGGCTGTGTAACTGTGTGTAGTAAGGCAAGGCTGTGTAACTGTGTGTAGTAAGGCAAGCTGTGTCAGGGCAAGGCTGTGTAACTGTGTGTAGTAAGGCAAGGCTGTGTCAGGGCAAGGCTGTGTAACTGTGTGTAGTAAGGCAAGGCTGTGTAACTGTGTGTAGTAAGGCAAGGCTGTGTAACTGTGTGTAGTATGGCAAGGCTGTGTCAGGGCAAGGCTGTGTAACTGTGTGTAGTAAGGCAAGGCTGTGTCAGGGCAAGGCTGTGTAACTGTGTGTAGTAAGGCAAGGCTGTGTCAGGGCAAGGCTGTGTAACTGTGTGTAGTAAGGCAAGGCTGTGTAACTGTGTGTAGTAAGGCAAGGCTGTGTCAGGGCAAGGCTGTGTAACTGTGTGTAGTAAGGCAAGCTGTGTCAGGGCAAGGCTGTGTAACTGTGTGTAGTAAGGCAAGCTGTGTCAGGGCAAGGCTGTGTAACTGTGTGTAGTAAGGCAAGGCTGTGTAACTGTGTGTTGTAAGGCAAGCTGTGTCAGGGCAAGGCTGTGTAACTGTGTGTAGTAAGGCAAGCTGTGTCAGGGCAAGGCTGTGTAACTGTGTGTAGTAAGGCAAGGCTGTGTAACTGTGTGTAGTAAGGCAAGCTGTGTCAGGGCAAGGCTGTGTAACTGTGTGTAGTAAGGCAAGCTGTGTCAGGGCAAGGCTGTGTAACTGTGTGTAGTAAGGCAAGGCTGTGTAACTGTGTGTAGTAAGGCAAGCTGTGTCAGGGCAAGGCTGTGTAACTGTGTGTAGTAAGGCAAGCTGTGTCAGGGCAAGGCTGTGTAACTGTGTGTAGTAAGGCAAGGCTGTGTAACTGTGTGTAGTAAGGCAAGGCTGTGTCAGGGCAAGGCTGTGTAACTGTGTGTAGTAAGGCAAGGCTGTGTCAGGGCAAGGCTGTGTAACTGTGTGTAGTAAGGCAAGGCTGTGTCAGGGCAAGGCTGTGTAACTGTGTGTAGTAAGGCAAGGCTGTGTCAGGGCAAGGCTGTGTAACTGTGTGTAGTAAGGCAAGGCTGTGTCAGGGCAAGGCTGTGTAACTGTGTGTAGTAAGGCAAGGCTGTGTCAGGGCAAGGCTGTGTAACTGTGTGTAGTAAGGCAAGCTGTGTCAGGGCAAGGCTGTGTAACTGTGTGTAGTAAGGCAAGCTGTGTCAGGGCAAGGCTGTGTAACTGTGTGTAGTAAGGCAAGGCTGTGTAACTGTGTGTAGTAAGGCAAGGCTGTGTCAGGGCAAGGCTGTGTAACTGTGTGTGTAGTAAGGCAAGCTGTGTAACTGTGTGTAGTAAGGCAAGGCTGTGTAACTGTGTGTAGTAAGGCAAGGCTGTGTCAGGGCAAGGCTGTGTAACTGTGTGTAGTAAGGCAAGGCTGTGTAACTGTGTGTAGTAAGGCAAGGCTGTGTCAGGGCAAGGCTGTGTAACTGTGTGTAGTAAGGCAAGGCTGTGTCAGGGCAAGGCTGTGTAACTGTGTGTAGTAAGGCAAGGCTGTGTAACTGTGTGTAGTAAGGCAAGGCTGTGTCAGGGCAAGGCTGTGTAACTGTGTGTAGTAAGGCAAGGCTGTGTCAGGGCAAGGCTGTGTAACTGTGTGTAGTAAGGCAAGGCTGTGTCAGGGCAAGGCTGTGTAACTGTGTGTAGTAAGGCAAGGCTGTGTCAGGGCAAGGCTGTGTAACTGTGTGTAGTAAGGCAAGCTGTGTCAGGGCAAGGCTGTGTAACTGTGTGTAGTAAGGCAAGCTGTGTCAGGGCAAGGCTGTGTAACTGTGTGTAGTAAGGCAAGGCTGTGTAACTGTGTGTAGTAAGGCAAGCTGTGTCAGGGCAAGGCTGTGTAACTGTGTGTAGTAAGGCAAGCTGTGTCAGGGCAAGGCTGTGTAACTGTGTGTAGTAAGGCAAGGCTGTGTAACTGTGTGTAGTAAGGCAAGGCTGTGTCAGGGCAAGGCTGTGTAACTGTGTGTAGTAAGGCAAGGCTGTGTCAGGGCAAGGCTGTGTAACTGTGTGTAGTAAGGCAAGGCTGTGTCAGGGCAAGGCTGTGTAACTGTGTGTAGTAAGGCAAGGCTGTGTCAGGGCAAGGCTGTGTAACTGTGTGTAGTAAGGCAAGGCTGTGTCAGGGCAAGGCTGTGTAACTGTGTGTAGTAAGGCAAGGCTGTGTCAGGGCAAGGCTGTGTAACTGTGTGTAGTAAGGCAAGGCTGTGTCAGGGCAAGGCTGTGTAACTGTGTGTAGTAAGGCAAGCTGTGTCAGGGCAAGGCTGTGTAACTGTGTGTAGTAAGGCAAGGCTGTGTAACTGTGTGTAGTAAGGCAAGGCTGTGTCAGGGCAAGGCTGTGTAACTGTGTGTGTAGTAAGGCAAGCTGTGTAACTGTGTGTAGTAAGGCAAGGCTGTGTAACTGTGTGTAGTAAGGCAAGGCTGTGTCAGGGCAAGGCTGTGTAACTGTGTGTAGTAAGGCAAGGCTGTGTAACTGTGTGTAGTAAGGCAAGGCTGTGTCAGGGCAAGGCTGTGTAACTGTGTGTAGTAAGGCAAGGCTGTGTCAGGGCAAGGCTGTGTAACTGTGTGTAGTAAGGCAAGGCTGTGTCAGGGCAAGGCTGTGTAACTGTGTGTAGTAAGGCAAGGCTGTGTCAGGGCAAGGCTGTGTAACTGTGTGTAGTAAGGCAAGCTGTGTCAGGGCAAGGCTGTGTAACTGTGTGTAGTAAGGCAAGCTGTGTCAGGGCAAGGCTGTGTAACTGTGTGTAGTAAGGCAAGCTGTGTCAGGGCAAGGCTGTGTAACTGTGTGTAGTAAGGCAAGGCTGTGTAACTGTGTGTAGTAAGGCAAGCTGTGTCAGGGCAAGGCTGTGTAACTGTGTGTAGTAAGGCAAGGCTGTGTCAGGGCAAGGCTGTGTAACTGTGTGTAGTAAGGCAAGGCTGTGTCAGGGCAAGGCTGTGTAACTGTGTGTAGTAAGGCAAGGCTGTGTAACTGTGTGTAGTAAGGCAAGCTGTGTCAGGGCAAGGCTGTGTAACTGTGTGTAGTAAGGCAAGGCTTTGTCAGGGCAAGGCTGTGTAACTGTGTGTAGTAAGGCAAGGCTGTGTCAGGGCAAGGCTGTGTAACTGTGTGTAGTAAGGCAAGGCTGTGTCAGGGCAAGGCTGTGTAACTGTGTGTAGTAAGGCAAGGCTGTGTAACTGTGTGTAGTAAGGCAAGGCTGTGTCAGGGCAAGGCTGTGTAACTGTGTGTACTAAGGCAAGCTGTGTCAGGGCAAGGCTGTGTAACTGTGTGTAGTAAGGCAAGCTGTGTCAGGGCAAGGCTGTGTAACTGTGTGTAGTAAGGCAAGGCTGTGTCAGGGCAAGGCTGTGTAACTGTGTGTAGTAAGGCAAGGCTGTGTCAGGGCAAGGCTGTGTAACTGTGTGTAGTAAGGCAAGGCTGTGTAACTGTGTGTAGTAAGGCAAGGCTGTGTCAGGGCAAGGCTGTGTAACTGTGTGTAGTAAGGCAAGGCTGTGTCAGGGCAAGGCTGTGTAACTGTGTGTAGTAAGGCAAGGCTGTGTCAGGGCAAGGCTGTGTAACTGTGTGTAGTAAGGCAAGGCTGTGTAACTGTGTGTAGTAAGGCAAGGCTGTGTCAGGGCAAGGCTGTGTAACTGTGTGTAGTAAGGCAAGCTGTGTCAGGGCAAGGCTGTGTAACTGTGTGTAGTAAGGCAAGGCTGTGTAACTGTGTGTAGTAAGGCAAGCTGTGTCAGGGCAAGGCTGTGTAACTGTGTGTGTATGGAATGAATACAGGAGATAAACCAACTATAACATTCTCCCTAAGTTCTGAATGGAGCTGCCTGAACCCTTTGGTCAGATTTGGGTCAGGCTGCTAATTCCAGGCTCTGGGCTAAAGAGCTGACTATGCGCGGCCTCCTCACACAGGCAGTTCTCCATAACTCTTATTCTGATGCACAGAGGGATATTCTGAGACAATTTGCAATTGGTCTTCTTTTTTTAGTTTGTTGTGTTTTTTTTTTAATAATGGAGCTTTTTGTTTAGCAGCTCTCCAGTTTGGCATTTTAGCAGTGATGTGGTTACTAGGGGCAGGTACGTGCCTAGGGCGCAATAGTGGGAGCGCTAGTCACTCCTAGTCTGGGCCCTTGTACCCCCACTGCCCGACTGGCCCTGCACTGTGCCTACGTATATAATATGTATATAGCCCTGTATTAGTGATGTGCCAACCCTAATTGGCCCACTCCCAACCCAAACTTGGCCCGACCCGGCGAGCTGTTACTAATTATATGAGAATAAGGTGCCAGCTGGTGGCAAGTTATGGCTGCGGAGAGTTCGGCCGAACCCGTCTGGCCATTGGGCAAACCCACGAGTGCAGTAGGAGTCGGGGCTGCTGGCACATTACCAGGGTCGGACTGGGCCGCCGGGACACCGGGAAAAATCCCCCAGCTCTAGTGGGCGCTCCCCCTGCCCAACCGCTCCTGCCCTGATGCTATGGGCACGGGCACCTGCAGGGCCCCCGGTGGGCCCTTCACCCCCAGTCCTGCACATTACTATACTGTATGCTGCACTTTGTTTAAATACAGACCCTCCCCACCGCGGACCCCATTCAAGGGCTATTAAGTTGCCGGCTTGGACAAAAGGGGCCACATTGGCATATTTTATCAACCCTGATTCAGTTGGGACAGTCCCAAAACTCAGACCCCACAAGGGCCTGGGTCAAAATATGCTGCCTAAAGCGACCAATCAGATCTTTCTTTTAGTCTCCTACCTTGTCTGCCTTGCGTGTTTCCTCACAGGCCTGTTAGTCAGCCGGCTTCTGCTACATTGTTTCAATAGTCAGAACCGCCGGAGCAGAGACCATACAGGAACCGGCAGGCGCTGCTTTTTAGTAGCAGTTACATTCAGACACAAAGTTTATTGGGAAGAAGCTTAGAATTCTATTTTCTTTCATTTGACATCAGTGTCGGACTGGGCCGGGAAAAATCCCAGTGGGCCCCGGCGGCCCAGACCCGACCCTTGCCGGCGCTCCCCCAGCCCGACTGTTCCTCCCCTGATGCGTTAAACTTACCCGAGCTCAGGGGAGGACGTCGGGTGGGGGACCCTGTGGGGGATGGGGGTTAGGGGACGTGGTGCCGGCGGGGGCACTTTCAGTGACCCTGGGGCAGGAGCAACGGTGGGCCCTGCACCCCCCAGTTTGACATGATACATTCTGGTTTTTAACCCCTCTCATCTTCCCAACGTACAGTTTTCAGCATCTGCACTGGCTAGCAGAGGGTGCTGGGAGTTTTAGTTCAGTACTGCTGGAGGGGTAGGTTGGGAGTTATACCCTAAGTTTATTACCCTTAGAGTGAGACATAGAAAGCAGGGAATGGGGGGGGGGGCTGCTATTTTATAGACACCTGATTATTATTATTAACATTTATTTATAAAGCGCCAACATATCCCGCAGCGCTGTACAATAAGTGGGTTACATACATTGGACATACAGAGTAACATATAAAGCAATCAATAACCGATACAAGAGGAGAAGAGAGCCCTGCCCAAAAGAGCTTACAATCTACAAGGAGACATACAGAGTAATGTATAAAGCAATCAATAACCGATACAGGAGGGGAAGAGAGCCCTGCCCAAAAGAGCTTACAATCTACAAGGAGTAACATATAAAGCAATCAATAACCGATACAAGAGGTGAAGAGAGCCCTGCCCAAAAGAGCTTACAATATACAAGGAATTGCGTTTGTAAATGAGTCGTGTCTTCTTGGTTACAGCGCCGCCCTGTAGCTCACCGGCTGTATTAGCGCCGCCCTGTAGCTCACCGGCTGTATTAGCGCCGCCCTGTAGCTCACCGGCTGTATTAGCGCCGCCCTGTAGCTCACCGGCTGTATTAGCGCCGCCCTGTAGCTCACCGGCTGTTTTAGCGCCGCCCTGTAGCTCACCGGCTGTATTAGCGCCGCCCTGTAGCTCACCGGCTGTATTAGCGCCGCCCTGCTGCAACATATCTGTTTTGCAATAATGCAAGCTTCTATTTTCCTTTTATAGAGTCCCTCGGTTGTACATTTGGTGCCTGTCGCTGGAACCCAGGTGACACAACATCGTCCCATCCGCAGAAGCATCACCCGCGAGCGGCTCAAGCAACATTAAAGGTCTGCAACCCTCTTAAAGGGGCGGTTCACCTTTGAGTTTACCTTTAGTATGATGTAGAGAGTAATCTTCTGGGACAATTTGCAGTTGGTCTTCATTTTTTTATTATTTGTAGTTTTTTTTTTTTAGATATTTCAATAACTGTTCAGCAACTCTCCAGTTTGGAGTTATAACTGCTATCCGGTTGCTATGGTCCAGATTACCTTAGCAACCAGGGAGTGGTTTGGAAGAGAGATTAATATATGAGTAGGAGAGGGACTGAATAGATAAAACAAGTTATAAAAAGTAACAATAACAATAAAACTGGAGCCTCACAGAGCAATAGTTTTTGGCTGCCGGGGTCAGTGACCCCCATTTGAAAGCTGCAAAGAGATTGAAGAAGAAGGCAAATAATTTAAAAACTATAAGAAAGAAATAATGAAGACCAATTGAAATGGTGCTTAGAATTGGTCACTCTAAAACATACTAAAATTAAATTAAAGGTCAACCACTCTTATAACTTTTAATCTTCTGAACCCACCCTTACTGTACTGTACACACTGCACAATCACAATCTTTCTGGGTTATAAAGGATATAAGTATCTGTATGCATCAGGTATGGCCACTATCTGAGCACCCATGTTTAAAAGCAAAGCAGGTCGGACTGAGCACACTGAGCACGTGCAGTGCCACTGACACATAAAGGATGGTCCAAGATGGGGAGCTGCTGTGACCATTACTGATATAGGGCTGCCCAACCTCTGGGCTGCTGCAATAAGTTTAGTATATAAAATACAGCATTTCTAGCCAGATTCTTTTTTAGGCTTTAGTTACCCTTTAACTTTTAATCTCAATATCAGCAGCAGAATTTGCAGGACCAGGGCAGCTATCAAAGTTTGCTGAGCTGTAAATCAAGGGAGTTGCCCATAACTGGGGCTGATAAAGCCGGCCCTTATATCAAAGTAAGGCTGACATCTGGCGCGGGGCAAGTTATTGGAAGGTTTGTTAAGGGATCAGATTCAAGATTATATTCCGGATAATGAGATTATAAGGAGGAATCGGCGCGGTTTTATGGGGGACAGATCATATCTGTTTGTGATAAGGGAAATAGGAAGTCGGACATTGGGGTGGCAGGAGTGGGAGGAGGGTGTTGTTACTATCTATGCTCGGGGTAGGGCTCCAATGGGTTTCCACAGGGTTCTGTAGTTTTATTCATTAGCATTCACATGAGAAGATGAGAGGTTAAAAGTCTTAGGGGGTTATGCAATAAATGATACTAAGTAGCTCAGGAGCAAGAACCCATAGCAACCGGTAGAATTTACTGGTCACCTGTTGGAAAGTAAACATCTTATTGGTTGCTATGGGTTACTGCTCCTGGGCATCTAAGTGCCTTTTATTACATATGGGGGTTAATGTGCCTTACTGTGAGGCCGGGAAGTTGTGGAATTATTCCCCCCAAAGCAGCTGAACTGGCAGATATATTAGACAGCTTCAAGCAAGGGTCAGTATGGCCTATTCTTAGCAACTTTTCATTTGGTCTTCATTTTTTATTTCTTATAGTTTTTGAATTATTTGCCTTCTTCTTCTGACTTTCATATGGGGGTCACTGACCCCGGCAGCCAACAACCTATTGCTTTGTGAGGCTACAATTGTATTGTCACTGCTACTTTTTATTGCTTATCTTTCTATTTAGGCCATCTCCTATATTCAAATGCCTGTCTCTTTCAAACTGTTACCTGGTTGCTAGGTAACTCAGACTCTAACAACCAAATAGTGCCTGAAATGCCTAACCGGAGTGCAAATAAAAATAGGGTTACATGGAACCTAGAAACAGGCTGGTACTCCCATGTCAGTGTGACTTTAAAGGTTAAATACGTGAGTTTTTTTGTTCGGAATTTTCTATGGCCCCTCAGTTATTCCCATTAAACAAGATAGATCATTGATAGGATTAATGGGGAAACCAGACTGAAACTAATGGGCCCTCCCGCTTCTTTGTATTTCAGATAGGACCCGTTGCCATGGTGCCCCTGTGGTTACTATTGCTGTTCCACGTAATCCATTTCAGCCACGGAAATGAGATCGATTCTGCCGCCAGCAATGGATCTGCCCTGTCGTACCATTATGGGAAGCTGTACCTGCCAGATGATCATATTCCATATTATCTGCACAGTAACAGGCACATCGCTGCCCTCTGCCGCCGGGATCCGCACTGTCCCTTTAAAGTAAGTTTATTTGTCTGGGGGGTGGCAGCGTCATGATATTTAATGTAATAATATGGTTTGGAACAGTTCCCTAAGCCCCGCCCCCTGTTCCCCTGCTGATTGGCTGACTACTTTGTGACTCAAATAAACTGTAACAGTAGTCGCCTGTCCTCAGCCTGCCTTCAGCCTGCCTCCTCCCAATCCCACAATTCCCTGCACACGTGATGCCAATAAGGAAAGGAACATCCCAGTGCACTGCATTGTGGGTTATGTAGTTCCTGCATGCTGTCTGTAAGCTGGGGAGAAGTTATTACAATTTGTAACATCAATGTTTTAGTCCCTCCTCCCCTGCCAGGATTTCAAATGAGGCAGAAAGAGAAGAACTGTTTTGCAGCTGGATTTCAGCATATAAAAATGGGATTTATTCCTACTTTGTAAAGGAACAGATTACAGGGATAGGGATATTAGGGGTTTCTGTGTTGTGTGGGGCTCTTTAACAGATTTTGGTTTGGAGGAGTTCCCCTTTAAAACACTGCTTTGTGTCTAAAAAAAAAGTGATCTGATTCCAGAAAGGGAAATTCAATTTTAGTATGATATAGAGTAAAAAACGACCTTCGTGTTTCTTAAAAAGAATTGGTGATGTTGAGCAAAAAAATGTTTTACTTTACAGGGGGTCCCTTTTCATGGTTGTATAGGGGAACCCATATCTCATGTCACCCTATCTGTCGCCCTTCTGGCAAAGGAGCCATATTTGTTGTTGTCATGAAATATATATATATATTGCATAAACCTGCTCATATGTAAAACCCTGTTTCATCTAAATAAACCATTTTCATAAAAATATACTTTTTTAGTAGTATGTGCTGTTGGGTAATCCTAAATAGGAATTTTTCATTTTAAGAATTAAGGGCCGCCCCCTGGGATCATAGGAGTCACAGTGCACACAAACAAGCCAAGGCACACATACATGCTAGGCCCCATCAGCCAATGAATGGGCAGAGTTCTGCCTTTTGCTCCCACACTACTTCCTGTTACAGTTAGAGCTGCATCACTTCCTGTCAGCTGATCTCAGAGGGAGCACACAGCCCATCACTAAATGGTGGCTCAAGGGAAAGGATGTAAAAGGGCAATATTTACTGATATATATATTCCAGTTTGGGGAGATTCTTTACTAGGTCACTTAACATAATGAAATGTTGGTTAGGTATTCATTCTGGGGGTATAGTTTTCCTTTAATAGCCTAATTAGAGAGGGGACATTTACCCTTTACTTTTAAACACACTGAGGAAGGCCTGTCCCATTTAGTTTCAGTACATTTGCACTGGGTCGCGAGTAGATGTTTATCCCTGTGTGGGTGCTGAAGGGGCTTGGCACCCAGGCTGTTACTGCATGGTGAGGCTTGTCCCAATCCAATTGTAAGATCTATAAAAAGGTGTTTGCATACGTGTGCCCAGTGTTTGTGTTTGTTTTGTAGCAACACCTACAGAATCTGAATTCCTGCTGGGGATATGAGAAGTCCTGCACTAAAGGCCACGGGTATAGTTACCCGGTGTGTGACCAGGTTGACTTCGGTTGGTAAGTTTTTAGCAGTTATTCTTTTTCCCACCCAGTCACATTGGGTGTAGAAGGAGAATTCAGCCTATAGGATACACTCTGGCTCCTACAATTACTGGGTGAGTCGGGGTGTCGGGTTCTCTGCTGGGCCCTTAGTGGCCCCATCGGAAAGCACAATTGCTCACCAGTTAGTAGAATAGGAGAATGGGCCAGTTAGTTGGGTTATTAGTTAGTTAAGTTGGGTTGAAAAAGACCAAAGTCCATCAAGTTCAACCCCCCTAATCGAACCCCAGTGCGCACACACACACACATTTATATAGACCTATCTGTACACTCACATACATAAACCAGATATACCAACATCAATACTAACTGTAGATTTTAGTATCACAATAGCCTTGGTGCACTGATCGTTTATATGGAAAAAAGATCCCCACTATCTGCCTATAATCCCCTGTAATGTAATTGTACAGAGTAATCATGTCCCCTCGCAAGCGCCTCTTTTCCAGAGAAAACAACCCCAACCTCGACAGTCTAACCTCATAGTTTAACCCTTCCATCCCCTTAACCAGTTTAGTTGCAGTCTCTGCACTCTCTCCAGCTCATTAATATCTTTCTTAAGGACTGGAGCCCAAAACTACCCCCCATACTCAAGGTGAGGCCTTACCAGGGACCTATAAAGGGGCAAAATTATGTTTCATCCCTTGAGTTAATGCCCTTTTTTTAATGCAAGACAGCACTTTATTTGTTTTATTCGGTTTAATATAATAACTAGTTGTTCAGTATGGCACTTTCTAATGGATGAGCTTCCCTGTGCATTTGGCAGGGCCAAGACTATAGAAGAGTCCCAGGAAGTGTTCTGGAAACAGGCGGACTTTGGTTATGTGAAAGAGAGATTGGCTGAGACCCAGATATTATGCCGCCCCCAAGAACAGGTAAGGAAGTGAGAGAGGGAATGGCCTGGGCAGAACAGACATAGAAAGGGGCACATAGATTGGGTTGTATAAGTGAATGAGAGGATAGATATAGGGGAGAGAGTTCAGCCAACCAGGATCAATGACAATATTTTGTTGCCCCAAATACTATTTTGTAAATCACAGATTCCCCAAATCCTTTCTTTTACTCTGAACCCCAGAGAGGCAAATGGGTGGGCGCTAGCTGTGCATTTAATGCTGGTATTGTTATTTCATGGTTATTTTATGGCTTTCCCTAGGGAGATTCCATGTTGGCCTGTTCCAGAAACCTCCAGCACTGCAGGGCCACAAACCTTTACCTGGACCTGAGAAATCCCAGGAGAGGACAAGAAAAGTTAGTAGCACCAATTGTCTATCGGATAGTACATTTGTCTTTGGGATAGTAAATTTGCAGATTTTATTTCCATATAAAGCTGGGAAAACTGGTCAGCAATGAAACGGATCAGGTTTGGCCAGGCTGGAATGGCCCCCTACACGTCTCAATAAGCTGCTGAAGGGTCTAAGCCGGCTGCTTTGTATAGCCAGCTTAAATTAGCCACCTTTATATTTTAGTATGTTATAGAAAGGCCTATTCCTAGCAATTTTGCTAATGTTCTTCATTGTTTATTCTCTATACTTTTTAAATTATTTTCCTTCCTTTTCTGCCTCTTTCCAGCTTTTCAAATGGGGGTCACTGCAGCCAAGACTATTACTCTGTAAGGCTACAATGTTATTGTTATTGCTACTTTTTATTACTTATCTGCCTCTACAATACTTATTCCTGCCTCTTATTCAAACCATTGCCTGGTTGCTAGGGAGAATCATACTCTAGCAACCAAACAGTTGCTGAAGAAAACTGTACTGGAGAGTTATAATTGGACAATAACTCTCATCATCTCTCGAGAGTTGTGGCTTACTAAAGCTGGCCTTAAAGGTTCAGGTATAGGACCCGTTATCCAGAATGCTCAGGACCAATGGTATTCTGGATAAGGGGTCTTTCCGTAATTTGGATCTCCATACCTTAAGTCTAATAAAAAATCAATAAAACATTAGTTAAACCTAATAGGATTGTTTTGCATCCAATAAGGATTATTTATATCTTAGTTGGGATCAAGTACAGGTACTGTTTTATTATTACAGAGAAAAGGGAATCATTTAACCATTAAATAAACCCAATAGGGCTGTTCTGCCCCAATAAGGGGTAATTATATCTTAGTTGGGATCAAGTACAGGTACTGTTTTATTATTACAGAGAAAAGGGAATCATTTAACCATGAAATAAACCCAATAGGGCTGTTCTGCCCCAATAAGGGGTAATTATATCTTAGTTGGGATCAAGTACAGGTACTGTTTTATTATTACAAAGAAAAAGGGAATCATTTTTAAAAATTAGAATAATTTGCTTATAATGGAGTCTATGGGAGACAGGCTTTCTGTAATTCGGAGATTTCTGGATAACGGGTTTCCCGAGAAGTGATTCCATACCTGTACTGATAAAACTGTATGAAACAAAGTACAATTTTCAGGACTTCCAGACGATTCCGACCAATATGAATTTGCAATGGATATTAGTCTGTTTGTTGGTCGGACAGGCCGCAGCTTCTCTTCTTGTCTGGTGATATATAATGATATTTATTCTCTTCCTGAAAGCTTTAAGGAAGACTTCCTGCAGGAAGGGGAAATCGGAGGACGCTGCAACCTCGATAAACAGGCGTTATTGTCCCAAGGAGCCTGGAAGAGCCCTTTGCAATCTTGGTAGGTTCCGCAGACTCCTCTTTAATCTCCTTCTTTCCCTTTCTATTTAATACTAAGGAATTGTTAGCTGCTGACCTAATTGTGATTTTCACCATTGTAACGAGTTTCCTTCTAAGGAAGATGACACCGGTAATTAAACACCCACATTAGAGCTCAAAGCCTGAAAGGGACTAATGAATTCCATTGCAGGGACAGGGGCACAATCGATGGAAGCAGTTGGCGTTCGGTTGGAGCAGCTATTGATTGTGTGGGTTGAAGGCTGAGAAAGTGACGCGCCAAAGATGTGAGGCTTTGGGGTGATTTAGAATTGTTTTCCCTTTATTTAAAAACCTCCCTGATTGTAGTTGAAGGAAACAGCGATTGGGTTTTCCTGCTCTAAAATTGACATTATCTCATGTTTGAAGGGCAGGCGATGCTAGAATGAAAGTAATAGCAGGCTAGAATGTCAGCTCCTAATTGCGAGTGGAAGGCAAATGTGGGCAGTGGCGCTGAGGGACTTCATGTTTGATTGTGTTTTATGGTGTATAATTGCTCCTAATTGGGCACACAATTAGTATATATAGATGCAGATGTGTAGAGAAGGGAAGTTTTGTTGGCACAGTTAAGTTGGCTATACACTGTTTGGCGAGGCCACCAATTGAGCAAATCTTTCCCTCGATATGCCCACCTTGGGTGCACGATTTTGTGCTAAAGCGATTGTGTGGCTCTAGGGCCAAATGATCGCATTGCAATGCTGGGAATAGGAAAAGTCAGGTGAGGATCACATCAGTGAGCCAATGCGGTCCCCGATTAAGCCTGTCTGATTGACATCTGGCCAATTTTTGGGCAGATATCGGTCGGGAAGGCCTCTTGAAAAGGCCCCATATTCGGGCAGATAAGCTGCCAAATTGGTCTTAAGGACCTGAATTGGCAGCTAAAATCTGCCCATGTATTAGTTATATCCTATTGCTTACTGGCCTATATGTACATGTATTTATGCAATCTGCTGGGAGTGGGTGCTAAACCCTTGGAAGGGTAACTGGGGGATGCATTGTTCTCTAAAAGACATTTTTGGAGAGCAGGGGAGTCCAATATTTTACTTTCTGTCTCTTTGTGCCTGGGAGAGAGAAGAGGAATAGTGGCGCATTATGAGGACATTTAAGCCCATTCATTGTGTTGTGCAATGTACTACAAGGGCACTGGCATCTATGGAGTGTAGTGTTGTCCCACTTGCAGAGTGAATTTGCCTGGCTAAAGAGGGCTTTGTAGGGTATTTGGGGGCTGTTCAACAGCGGTATAAGTAGATGTTACTGGGCTACAGCAAATTCAATTTAGGCCCCCCAAAACATTAGTAAATTGCCCAATATATATTGAAATTTCTCATTTATTTAGGGACCTTCAGGGCCCCCCGGCAGGCTCTGCTCCCTCTATAGTAACGCCCCTGCTGTTCAAAGTAATCCCAGGATTTGGTACCAGTTACGGTGTTAGCCAAGTTCTGAGATGTAGTAGGATAATGAAATATTTGCTTTTGTTTTCTAACTTGTAGGTGACCGTTAAAATCTAATTGCTTCTTGGTTGCTATGGGCAACATCAGTGATGATGTTGGCTTACACTCTATAGTAAATATTCCCCCTGGATGTAATGATAATACTAGAGATGTGCTGGGCTTCTGTGCAATGTACTAATGGGTGCACTGGCTCTACTGCAACTTATCTGGGACAGTGGGCAGTGTGCTGCCAGAGTACATGAAAGTTTTAAAGGTGCCATTTAGTCCTGTATGGGGGCATCCGGCATCGACAATATGGCGCTGTGTAATGCAATGACGGGGCCCAGGGCAGGTAGGGCTGGCACAGTTCTTCAGGGACAGCCATCTAGAGCAGACAGGAGTCTTAAACTGCCACATTATTTATTAAATACCGGTTTAGCACAAATCTGCTCAATCTGTGTTAAACAACAACAACTGGCAGATGGAGCAGTGTTGGACTGGGGTGTCCAGGGCCCACTGGGGCTACCAACTCAGGGGCCCCCCACGCCAGGGTTCCAGCTTTTTTCTTCCCTCGTCAGACACGCTGCCAGCCTCCAACTGTCCCCTTCAGCCCAAAATGGAGGGGAGCGCTCAAAGAGTGTGGGGGGGCGGGCTTGGGTCTGCCGGGCCCCTAATGACCGGGCCCACAAATTTGGAGAGAGAAAGGAGAATTTCATAGTGAAACCCTCTCATGAATGTACGGGTGCAGGTGAGCTAAGGTGGCGCTCTCTATCTTTAAACCAAAGAGAGAAGGAAAAAAAATTGATTTTTGCAAATCAATGTTCCTTAGGGATTCAGGGCACCACGGAGGAGCGCGGCAGAGACTGCGTTACTGACAGACACAGCTCCCATACTGAGATACGGCAATAGCACTCGGTCTCACCAGAGGAACAATGAGATTACACTGAAGAGCTCTTTATGCAATCAATACCTGGTTAAATAGGTTTTTTAGATGTCTCCCCATCACCTGCACTGTGGGCGAGTAATAACATGGTCCGTAGAGCCTGGGAGTCTCGCATAGGAATGAGACATCTGCTCCGCGGCGAGTAATGAAGGTCTCAGGCATGGGAGGGCGCAATATAATGTGTTACAAAAGTAATCAATTCTTAGCATGGATTTGCTTAGTGGGCTGTATGGCTATTTGTCCAGGAGTGGCTGCTAAGGTAGAACACCCTAGCAATGAGTGATTCAGACATTCAAATGGAAGATTGGACAGAAGACACATTTAGCTTTATCACTTGTGTCTTTTTTATTTCCAGGGTCAGTGACCCAAGTGCATTTAAAAAATGGATAATAATGAAGACCAATTAAGATCAATTTCCATTGATCTACTCACAAATTATAAAGCTATACCCTCATAGAGTACAGTCAAGGGAAATAATAAGATAGGTTTCATCCATATATATATGTATATATATATATTGCAGTCATGTAGGGATGGCACAATGTCTGCCCATCTTGCATTTGTTGGGCAGTTGCAGCACTGCCTCACAGGGAAAATATGTGAGATGATCAATTTGTGAATGAGCCTTACCTTCCCCTTTAATAATGTTTCTTTCCCTCTCTAGGTTTGCTGAGTTGCAGTCCTACAGCTCCTTAACATTTAAGCCTGTAGAAGATGCCCATTGTGATATCATCATAGACAAGCCGACCTACTTCATGAAACTGGATGCCGGTGAGCAAAGATTGCAAATTGCTCTTGTCCTCTGCCTCCAACACAGCGTTGTGTGTGTGACCATTTCGTCTCACTCTTTATGTCCCACACAACACAGAAACCCCTAATATACCTACTGTAATCTGTTCCTTACATATACAAATAGCATTTTTATAGGCTGAAATCCAGCTGCAAAACAGTTCTTCTCTTTCTGCATCATTTGAAATCCTGGCAGGGGAGGAGGGACTAAAACACTGATGTTACAAATTGTAACAACTTCTCCCCAGCTTACAGACAGCATGCAGGAACTACATAACCCACAATGCATTGCACTGGGATGTTCCTTTCCTTATTGACATCATGTGTGCAGCAGGGGATTGTGGGATTGGGAGGAGGCAGGCTGAAGGCAGGCTAAAGACAGGCGACTACTGTTACAGTTTATTTGAGTCACAAAGTAGCCAGCCAGACCAGCAGGGGAACAGGGGGCGGGGCTTAGGGTTTAGATTATTACATTAAATATCATGAAAGGGCTCCAAAAGTTTCTTGAAATTTATGTTCTGCCAAAAGCTTGTTGTGTTTGGGTGCAGTTCCCCTTTATCTTTGGGAGTAAGACATTTTTCAGAAGCAAATATTGAAACAGCAATTGCCCTATTGGGTCACCTATACCCCCCTACAGTTACTGCTGTTACACTGCAAATAGGGGGCATTTATCTGTTTTTCTGTTCTCTGGTTCTGACTCATGAATCAATGCTGCAGAAGTCTGTTTTGTGCCAGGTCTGTGAATCGGCTGCTTTCTGCTACATTATTATATTAATGAGTGTGTCTGTGACTGTCATGAATGTTGGGGCCACGGAGTCACGAATGTGGGATGGCGAATGTCCCGCTCGGCGCCAATCAGTGTAGGGACAATAGTTCATGGCGCGCCAGTAATGCTGTGTCTGTGCACTTACAGGTGTCAATATGTATCACCACTTCTGTGATTTTGTCAACCTTTATATCACCCAACACGTCAACAATTCATTCAGCACTGACATCAACATTGTTATGTGGACCACAGTAAGTACCAGCGCCCCGTGCCCAGAACCACTGGGGGGAACGGCCGCCCCTTGGGCCAGTCTAAAGCTACTATAGTCAGAAGCTTATGGTTCATGCAGTTTTAGGCAGGGTTGGACTAAGGTGTGCAGGATGCTGCTGCCCCGGGGGCCCCCCGCACACCCCCAGGGGCCCCGCTGCCTGCCCAAACTGGCACCACTTGGTTGTTTTTTCTTCCAGGAACAGGGTCGAACTGGGAAAAACCTGGTGGGCTCCACCGACCCAGACATGATCCGCGCTGATCTCCCTGCCCTGATTGCACTGAAGAAAAGTATAATGTACACATGTTCCGGGGAGGGAGATCAGCGGGGATCCGCTCTGGGTCGGCAGGTTTATCCCAGTCCAACCTTGTTCCCGGGGGGGGGGTAAAAACAACCAAGTTGTGCCAGTTTGGGCTCGGTATAGAAAGGGTTACAATATTGCAAAGGCTCCTCCCACTGTATCACCTATTAATATATTGCAGAATGTGGCTTTATTCTACCAGGGTTGCATTAAAAAAGGTAATTTACTGCATTTGGTCTTGCTAGGGTTAAAAGTGCTGTTTTGTAGGCAAAACCTATATTAAGGGTTTTAAAGCAACTGCTGTAATTTTTTATTACTAAGCCAAAGGTATGGGACCTGTTATCCAGAATGCTCGGGACCTGGGGTTTTCCAGATAAGGGATCTTTCTGTAATTTGGATCTCCATAGCTTAAAAAAACATTTTAATATTAAATAAACCCAATAGGATTGTTCTGCCCCCAATAAGGGGTAATTATATCTTAGTTGGGATCAAGTACAGGTACTGTTTTATTATTACAGAGAAAAGGGAATCATTTAACCATGAAATAAACCCAATAGGGCTGTTCTGCCCCAATAAGGGGTAATTATATCTTAGTTGGGATCAAGTACAGGTACTGTTTTATTATTACAGAGAAAAGGGAATCATTTAACCATGAAATAAACCCAATAGGGCTGTTCTGCCCCAATAAGGGGTAATTATATCTTAGTTGGGATCAAGTACAGGTACTGTTTTATTATTACAGAGAAAAAGGAATCATTTAACCATGAAATAAACCCAATAGGACTGTTCTGCCCCAATAAGGGGTAATTATATCTTAGTTGGGATCAAGTACAGGTACTGTTTTATTATTACAGAGAAAAGGGAATCATTTAACCATGAAATAAACCCAATAGGGCTGTTCTGCCCCCAATAAGGGGTAATTATATCTTAGTTGGGATCAAGTACAGGTACTGTTTTATTATTACAGAGAAAAGGGAATCATTTAACCATTAAATAAACCCAATAGGGCTGTTCTGCCCCCAATAAGGGGTAATTATATCTTAGTTGGGATCAAGTACAGGTACTGTTTTATTATTACAGAGAAAAGGGAATCACAGGTATTCTATATTCAAGTTTAGGTGGGAAGCTGGGATTATTGGTTTTATTATGTATTATACAACAGTAATAGGGAAGGACCAAAGCAGATATTTCCAATAAATTTGGCATTTTTCGGCTGCTGGTCAGACAGCAATGGGAGCAAACATGGGAGAAGCCCATTAATATTGTCGTATCTTTCAGCGTGAGAACAGGAAGCAGCGTCTCCTGTTTGTGGCTCAGTTACCGAAACAGGTTGGTCACGAGCCAAGTGGCGCCCTGGGAACAGATTCCGAGACTCGCCCACCCACTCCCTGTCATTTTCTAGGGTCGCTAAAATCTCGAGGTCAGTTTTCCCCTGAGGGCATTGCGAGCCTGGAGCTAAACATTGTAATGAGGCCCTACCATGGAAGAAAGATTCCTATTTAGTTTAGTGAAAATAATAGGCTCTGGTTTAGGAGAGAAATAGGACTGTGTTGCAGAATGCATCTACATTTACATTTTCACCCCTGGCTAATGCATGCTTTTCCTGAACACTTGCACTTATTGGATAGAAAAGCACACAGGACAGTTATTTTATGTGATTGTGTGTTGGGTCCTGGCCTATTCTATCTGTGCCTGGGACTTTGGCCCCAGATTTGAAGGGCCTTTATTATTATTAACATTGATTTATAAAGCGCCAACATATCCCGCAGCGCTGTACAATAAGTGGGTTACATACATTGGACAGAGTAACATATAAAGCAACCAATAACCAATACAAGAGGTAAAGAGAGTCCTGCCCAAAAGAGCTTACAATCTAGAATCTTTATCTGACTTATTCTTAAAACCACAATGGCAACGGAAGATTTGGCAACAAGTTATTGACACTCTCCCTCTTTTCCCTTCTTACCCAGAACGGTATGGAGGAGGCAGGAGAATGAATATAAGACTATAATATACTGTATAATGTAATAAAAGGCACTAAGTTTGCCCAGGAGCAGTAACCCATCAACAGGTACATTCTACTGGTCACCTGTTTGAAAGCAGACGCCGTATTGGTTGCTATGGGTTACTGCTCCTGGGCAAACTTAGTGCCTTTTATTACATATGGGGGCAAAATCCTTATCTGGTGAGGCCTGTGTGTGGCCTGCTTTATATACAGCTACCCCAGGCCTGCACCACAGTTCATACTTATGTATTTATGGATGATAAACTGTGCCCTAGAACTGTGCTGTGTTTTTAAGGTATAATATCAGGATTTTATAGTCCTAAATAGAGAATATTTTCCCTTAGGACTAAAGAGCAGGTGAATGCTGGGAGTTTTATTTTAGTAGAACTGGGGCAGGCGTCTCACATCACAATGTTCTTTATTCCCTATGTGTTGTGTTGTTGGTGTGTGTGCCTAATCCGTCAGTGAGACTGGGGGCCCGGGGGCTGCCGGGGGGCTTGTGTATCCCATCTGGCAGGATGTAGGAATTAGGAACCTTATCTCACTCTCACAGTCAGTTATTTAGGATTTCCCCCCTGCCCTCAGTGTATTTTCATCCATGCCACCGTCACAGTGATATTCCACTGATATAGAATGGCCCTGTAGGTGTAGGCAGGGGCCTTAGTGAGCATTTCTGCTGTTCTGTTCCAATTTTGGATTTGGGTGGAACATTATTTTGACTGATGTGCTGGAACCCTGACCCGGCACAATATACCTCTAGGTGCCTGATGATGATAAGGGGCAACTCCCAGCAAGGCATTACATGGGACTCTCTTACTCATATGGGCCCTTGCTAAATAGGGCAGGGAGGGTCCCCCTCATATGCAACAACTGTACAGATACAGAAGAGGTTATTAGGTTATTAAACACTCAAACTATTATGCCATGTTAGCCTTTAGTCATTTCTGGGGTGGCCACAGAGAATGGCATTTATTACTATTATTATTATTATTATTATTATTATTATTATTGTGATTGGATTAGTGGAAGAATACATATGCTGAGGACTTCCCATACCAGTCAGTTGAACTGAAGAAGCTGCTCGGATGAGCAGTGAAACGTCTTCAGTGATTACTTAACAAGTCCAGTTGCTTTAGATTTATTTATACTAGATATACCATGACCTGGATGAATGAAAATCTTCATAGTCATATTATTATTAACATTTATTTATAAAGCGCCAACATATGCCGCAGCGCTGTACAATAAGTGGGTTTCATACATTGGACATACAGAGTAACATATAAAGCAACCAATAACCGATACAAGAGGTGAAAAGGCCCTGCCCAAAAGAGCTTACAATCTACTTGGAAAATAGAGTGAGCTGCGATCCCTTCCATTGTGGCCCCTACACTAAGCAAATAATGCCTAGGGAGTACTTACCCCACTAATTCACCCACTAACCCAAACTGCCCTTGCTGTATATCTTTATAAACCCTGGGGGGTACTACGTGTATGTATATAAAATTTTGGCAGCCCTGTCTAGACTACTACCCCAACTATCACTTTCCTACCGACCTCTGGGTTCCTGGCAGACACTCCCCTTTGGAACAATCCTGGAGGGGATAGAGGATGTTGGCAAAATCATATATTCTTTGGGACATCGGCAAAAAGTCAAAATAGAAGTCATGTGGGGGAGATCTTGCCTCCCCCAGGTTCTGGTTATAAGGTTATATGTGGTTTGGCTCGGAGCGGCCCAGGATCATTAGGAAAGAATGGTAATATCAGTATCCCGTATTTCTGTCTTTCTGTGCAGAGCGTGTACGGATACGGCGATTTGTTCAGCGACACGTGGAAAGCTTTCACGGACTATGACATCACACATCTGAAAGCCTATGATAACAAAAGAGTAAGTACCTACAGACTGATGCCCCTATCCAAGGTCTTCATTCTTTAAATGCCTGGTTGCCCCAAATGGCCGAGGGAAGGCAACTTTTAAGCCAAAAAACAAACAAATATGTCCTTTAGACAATCATTTACTCTTAAGTCAGTTCCTATACTCTCTGGTAAATAGTCACCCCCATACTCCCATGTAAGAGTCTGAACCAAGGGAATAATGGGTGCCCCCATTGCTGCCCCCTGTGTTGGAAATATTTCTACTGATTTGCCTCTCTGTGCCTTAGGTGTGCTTCAAGGATGCGGTGTTTGCCTTGCTTCCCCGAATGAGATATGGCCTGTTCTACAATACTCCATTGGTACGCTTCCCCTTTAAACATATTGGTATGGTTGGTAGGTCTTTCTGTCAAATTTATTTTTCAATTATTAAGTACAGAATTAGTGCAGCGCTTGCTAATACCCTGAAGTCTGTTTAAAAAAAAATCTGCATTTATTCCGCTCAGTAAAAGCTGCCATATTGTATGCCTGTGCAGAATTAAGTTTAGCAGTTCTCTCTAGGCAGCCAGAGTGACAGTGCCCCTAGTGGTCATAAGTAGAAGCTCAATGGCAAATATGAGTTCTAATAAAAGCTGTTAATGTGGAATTTCATTATAATTTCAGATATCGAACTGTCACGGGAGCGGATTATTCCGAGCATTTTCTCAACATGTTCTCCATAGGCTGAATATTACTCAGCAACTGCCCAAGGTAGGGCCCGGTGTGTGTAACGTGCAACTGACTGCAGTTTGTATGTATGTATGTATGTATATCTTTATTTATAAAGCGCTACTTATGTACGCAGCGCTGTACAGTAGAATACATTAATACAAACAGGGGGTTATTAAGATAATAATAGATAAATACACAGTATTACAATAAATACAAATAAATAAAAGATACAGTTTAGATAAGAGTCAAAGACACAAGAGGATGGAGGTCCCTGCCCCGTAGAGCTTACAATCTATATACAAACTCCTTGTTTCATGGCAAGGAGTTTGTATGCTCTGCCCGTGTCTGTGTGGGTTTCTCTGGGTACTCTGGTTCCTCCTACACCCCAAATACATACAGGTTAATTGGCTCTGATAAAACAGCCTCTAGTGTGTGTGAGTGTGATAGGGACCTTAGATTGTAAGCTCACTGGGGCAGGGACTGATGGGAATGTGATAGGGACCTTAGATTGTAAGCTCCACTGGGGCAGGGACTGATGGGAATGGGATAGGGACCTTAGATTGTAAGCTCACTGGGGCAGGGACTGATGGGAATGGGATAGGGACCTTAGATTGTAAGCTCACTGGGGCAGGGACTGATGAGAGTGTGATAGGGACCTTAGATTGTAAGCTCACTGGGGCAGGGACTGATGGGAATGTGATAGGGACCTTAGATTGTAAGCTCACTGGGGCAGGGACTGATGGGAATGGGATAGGGACCTTAGATTGTAAGCTCCACTGGGGCAGGGACTGATGGGAATGGGATAGGGACCTTAGATTGTAAGCTCCACTGGGGCAGGGACTGATGGGAATGTGATAGGGACCTTAGATTGTAAGCTCACTGGGGCAGGGACTGATGGGAATGTGATAGGGACCTTAGATTGTAAACTCACTGGGGCAGGGACTGATGGGAATGTGATAGGGACCTTAGATTGTAAGCTCCACTGGGGCAGGGACTGTTGGGAATGTGATAGGGACCTTAGATTGTAAGATCACTGAGGCAGGGACTGATGGGAATGTGATAGGGACCTTAGATTGTAAGCTCCACTGGGGCAGGGACTGATGGGAATGTGATAGGGACCTTAGATTGTAAGCTCACTGGGGCAGGGACTGATGGCAATGTGATAGGGACCTTAGATTGTAAGCTCACTGGGGCAGGGACTGATGGCAATGTGATAGGGACCTTAGATTGTAAGCTCACTGGGGCAGGGACTGTTGGGAATGTGATAGGGACCTTAGATTGTAAGCTCCACTGGGGCAGGGACTGATGGGAATGTGATAGGGACCTTAGATTGTAAGCTCCACTGGGGCAGGGACTGATGGGAATGGGATAGGGACCTTAGATTGTAAGCTCACTGGGGCAGGGACTGATGGCAATGTGATAGGGACCTTAGATTGTAAGCTCACTGGGGCAGGGACTGATGGGAATGTGATAGGGACCTTAGATTGTAAGCTCACTGGGGCAGGGACTGTTGGGAATGTGATAGGGACCTTAGATTGTAAGCTCCACTGGGGCAGGGACTGATGGGAATGTGATAGGGACCTTAGATTGTAAGCTCACTGGGGCAGGGACTGTTGGGAATGTGATAGGGACCTTAGATTGTAAGCTCCACTGGGGCAGGGACTGATGGGAATGTGATAGGGACCTTAGATTGTAAACTCACTGGGGCAGGGACTGATGGGAATGTGATAGGGACCTTAGATTGTAAGCTCCACTGGGGCAGGGACTGTTGGGAATGTGATAGGGACCTTAGATTGTAAGATCACTGAGGCAGGGACTGATGGGAATGTGATAGGGACCTTAGATTGTAAGCTCACTGGGGCAGGGACTGATGGGAATGTGATAGGGACCTTAGATTGTAAGCTCCACTGGGGCAGGGACTGTTGGGAATGTGATAGGGACCTTAGATTGTAAGCTCACTGGGGCAGGGACTGATGGGAATGTGATAGGGACCTTAGATTGTAAGCTCACTGGGGCAGGGACTGATGGGAATGTGATAGGGACCTTAGATTGTAAACTCACTGGGGCAGGGACTGATGGGAATGTGATAGGGACCTTAGATTGTAAGCTCCACTGGGACAGGGACTGATGGGAATGTGATAGGGACCTTAGATTGTAAGCTCCACTGGGGCAGGGACTGTTGGGAATGTGATAGGGACCTTAGATTGTAAGATCACTGAGGCAGGGACTGATGGGAATGTGATAGGGACCTTAGATTGTAAGCTCACTGGGGCAGGGACTGATGGGAATGTGATAGGGACCTTAGATTGTAAGCTCACTGGGGCAGGGGCTGATGGGAATGTGATAGGGACCTTAGATTGTAAGCTCACTGGGGCAGGGACTTATAGGAATGATGTATAATCTCTGCACAGCACTGTGGAATATGTTGGTGCTGTATAACTAGTAGATAATAATTACTATACTGTATATGTTTAAATACAGTGAAGTCCAAAAAATTCTAGTGAAACTTACCAGCATTTAAAGTGGGGATCCTAAACTGTAGCCCACTGGGGTGAGGGGTGATAAAGCAGAAAAATGGGGTGCCCAGTCTGAAGAACTTAAGGTTGAAGTTTAGCGTTTGTGTGGGTGGGGGGGCGTGTTCCATTCTTTATACCAAAATCATTAGCTGTTTGACCAAACAGGTAGGACGTGTTACTGCAGCACCAAAACCAACATTAAAAGGTCAATGTCCCACAAAGAATTCTGTGAATGTTCCTGGTCTTTAATTTGGTTTCCGAGTCCCCAGTTGAAAATTCCCATTCCACCAGATCGGCTCTGTCTTCCTTTGTAAAAAAAAGTTTTTGTTCATGGAGGCTGGGGGTTCTGGTTTCTGTTTCCCCTATTAATCCGATGTTAATTTATAACGTAGGAGGCGAAAATCCGCATCACCATACTCGTACGCAGCACGGAGTTTAGGAAAATACTGAACTTGGACGAGGTATTTCTCTATTAACTGTGTATATATATATCTGTCTGTATATTGATTTTCTCTTATAATTACCACCATGTTTCATTACTTGTCCTTTCCATTCCTAGCTGGTCCATGCGCTGGAGGCGGAGCCCACCTTTCAGGTGAAAGTGGTAGATTACAAGTACAGGTAAGGAGATTTGTTTCTAATCCAAAGGTTCTGCTCACCTTTAAAGAGACTGGGGAGTGAGTATTATTGGGGTGTTTAGGGGTGCACAGAATATAACTCCATGGCACACAATGGAATAACTGGGCATGCCCAGGGGAAAGAGCCCCATTCCCTTGAACCCCGTGGAACTAAGTGGAAACACAACATGGCAAACGCACCACCCAACACCCTAAATAAGCAGAGCTTCAGTGCCAACCCAAGGGTGAGATTTAGGGTGAATTCTTCATACATATATATATAATGAAATCTTTAGTATCTCTACCTATTTATGAGCTGTGGTGTTGGCTCGACCCAATGATGAGCGATACATGGGGATTTAATTAGAAAAAATCAAAACCTGTCCCACTAGGGCACCAGTAGAAATCTTTATAGAAACTGTAGTAAATAGACCCATAGAAGCTTCTCTCGCCATCACTGTGTATGAAGAGTTACTCTGCTGATACAAGCAGTATGGCAGCAACAAAACACAAGTACTTTATCTAATACATTCTGGTACCCATGTATCATACTGCTCTCTCATTGGGCAAGCTGAAACCCCCTACCCCGCCTCACCCATACCCTACAATTTATTCCTTTTCAGAGTCCTGGGGTTCCTGGAGCAGCTGGAAATCACGCACAACTCCGACATATTCATAGGGATGCACGGCGCCGGACTCACCCACCTCCTCTTCCTTCCCGACTGGGCTGTTGTCTTTGAGCTGTAGGTGCCATTTTACTTCCAACCCATTATTTTTGTACTACCGACCCAACCTGCAGGTCCTACCACTGAGTTCTGATGCCTGTGCCCAGACCTGCACTTATACGGTGTTGGTTTATTGGAGACCCAACCTGCAGTTGCACTTTCAACCCACTTTACAGTCTATAGAGGTGCAACCTGGGGCAAGGGGTTCACTTACAGAGCAACTATGAAGGTAGTTACCTGGTAACACATCAAACATGGCACCCAAGGGGCAAGAATGGCGTAGATATGCCCTTTGGGGTTTCTGGATACACAGAGCCTGTATGTACAAGATCAATAGGCTGCTCCAGACAATATTAGCTAATATAGTGCAATGTATGGAGCGGCAGTTGAGAGTTGGCAGCAAGGCTCAGACTCCCGGTGCCATAGGGGTGGCAGAAAGTTATTTTACCCGCTGTGACTCCTGCCCGGGGAATGCACTGGACTTACCCAGCATTCCTGCTTGAGCAGATGCCTTTAAATGGACTGATATATTTTCACTAAGCAGAACCACAAACTTCTATGGAAATTGTTTGGGTGACAGTCATAGAATGGAATTTGCTGTAAAAGCCGAGGGTTTAAGTTCCCACAAGGCAGGTCATACGGCCAATATTCTGCTGCGGGAGAGTCTGTGTAGGGCAAACCCACTTACATTTCCACCGTACCCTAATATTTTCCTGCTGAATAGTGCTTAGTACAGGGGAATCCCTATGTGCCATAGTTTTATGGTATCTCTCTGTACAGGCTATGAGCAAACTTAGGGGGCTGTTCCTGCTGAATTGTGCTTAGTACAGGGGAATCCCTATGTGCCATAGTTTTATGGTATCTCTCTGTACAGGCTATGAGCAAACTTAGGGGCTGTTCCTGCTGAATTGTGCTTAGTACAGGGGAATCCCTATGTGCCATAGTTTTATGGTATCTCTCTGTACAGGCTATGAGCAAACTTAGGGGGCTGTTCCTGCTGAATTGTGCTTAGTACAGGGGAATCCCTATGTGCCATAGTTTTATGGTATCTCTCTATACAGGCTATGAGCAAACTTAGGGGGCTGTTCCTGCTGAATTGTGCTTAGTACAGGGGAATCCCTATGTGCCATAGTTTTATGGTATCTCTCTATACAGGCTATGAGCAAACTTAGGGGGCTGTTCCTGCTGAATTGTGCTTAGTACAGGGGAATCCCTATGTGCCATAGTTTTATGGTATCTCTCTATACAGGCTATGAGCAAACTTAGGGGGCTGTTCCTGCTGAATTGTGCTTAGTACAGGGGAATCCCTATGTGCTATAGTTTTATGGTATCTCTCTGTACAGGCTATGAGCAAACGTAGGGGGCTGTTCCTGCTGAATTGTGCTTAGTACAGGGGAATCCCTATGTGCCATAGTTTTATGGTATCTCTCTGTACAGGCTATGAGCAAACGTAGGGGGCTGTTCCTGCTGAATTGTGCTTAGTACAGGGGAATCCCTATGCTGCTATAGTTTTATGGTATCTCTCTGTAAGTCTATGAGCAAACTTAGGGGGCTGTTCCTGCTGAATTGTGCTTAGTACAGGGGAATCCCTATGCTGCCATAGTTTTATGGTATCTCTCTGTACAGGCTATGAGCAAACCTAGGGGGCTGTTCCTGCTGAATTGTGCTTAGTACAGGGGAATCCCTATGTGCCATAGTTTTATGGTATCTCTCTGTACAGGCTATGAGCAAACTTAGGGGGCTGTTCCTGCTGAATTGTGCTTAGTACAGGGGAATCCCTATGCTGCCATAGTTTTATGGTATCTCTCTGTACAGGCTATGAGCAAAGGTAGGAGGCTGTTCCTGCTGAATTGTGCTTAGTACAGGGGAATCCCTATGCTGCCATAGTTTTATGGTATCTCTCTGTACAGGCTATGAGCAAACTTAGGGGGCTGTTCCTGCTGAACAGGTCCCATACCTGTAATAAAAAATAAAGACCAAGTGCAGATTGCCTGAGAATATCAGCCTCTATATCACACTAAAAGTTAACTCAGTGGTGGAACAACCCCTTTTACTCTTGGGTATTCGGCACACAGGGCGGGGTGCTGAGTTTTCACTGCTGGCCCCCCCCGCCCCACACACTCATTATCCATATTCCGCGACCCACATCCCAGTGAGATCAATGAGGCCCAAGCCAATAGCCGCCGAGCCGCAGTGTAATTAGGTCACTCGATGTCCCTCTTTGTCTCCCACTGAGTTGATTAGGACCCACTCGGCCCCTGATATAAAATCTTTGCCTTCGTTACTTTGCCACGTCGTTAGTCTCACAGTGTTGGAAATGGCTGTTTTAATCTCTCGCCGCTGTCGGAGAGGACACGGCGTGATCCTAATTTAGAGAGCGCTCATTGTGACTCCATAACGAACCTATTTATATCGGCGGGTACCCGGCTCTCTGTGCCAGCGGCGCCTCCACAATGCACTCTCTCTTACAAATTGGCATCAGGGAAAGATACAGTTATTGTATTTGTAACATAGTAACATAGTAAGTTGGGTTGAAAAAATACACACGCCCATCACGTTCAACCATAATGCCTATATATAACCTGCCTAACTACTAGTTGATCCAGAGGGAGGCAAAGGAATGGGGAAAGAATGTGTGGCCCCTGCAACTGTGCCGCCCGGGGCTCATCCCTTGTAAATGGGCAAACGTTCAACAGATTTCAGCGTTGTATTTATATTATATGTGCAACCTGCCGTTCCCAGGTATAACTGCGAGGACGAGCGATGTTATTTAGATTTGGCGAGGCTGCGAGGGATTCGATACATGACGTGGGAGAACAGAGATAAAGTGTTTCCTCAGGACAAGGTAACATTCTCCTTCTGATTATCCCCCCACTGCTACTATAGGCACCATCTCTCCCTACTATACCTGCTATCCCACAGCCCCAGTCCCTTCCCAGAGGATATTATCCCCCCACTGCTACTATAGGCACCATCTCTCCCTACTATACCTGCTATCCCACAGCCCCAGTCCCTTCCCAGAGGCTATTATCCCACTGCTACTATAGGCGCCATCTCTCCCTACTATACCTGCTATCCCACAGCCCCAGTCCCTTCCCAGAGGCTATTATCCCCCCACTGCTACTATAGGCACCATCTCTCCCTACTATACCTGCTATCCCACAGCCCCAGTCCCTTCCCAGAGGCTATTATCCCCCCACTGCTACTATAGGCACCATCTCTCCCTACTATACCTGCTATCCCACAGCCCCAGTCCCTTCCCAGAGGCTATTATCCCACTGCTACTATAGGCACCATCTCTCCCTACTATACCTGCTATCCCACAGCCCCAGTCCCTTCCCAGAGGCTATTATCCCCCCACTGCTACTATAGGCACCATCTCTCCCTACTATACCTGCTATCCCACAGCCCCAGTCCCTTCCCAGAGGCTATTATCCCACTGCTACTATAGGCACCATCTCTCCCTACTATACCTGCTATCTCACAGCCCCAGTCCCTTCCCAGAGGCTATTATCCCCCCACTGCTACTATAGGCACCATCTCTCCCTACTATACCTGCTATCCCACAGCCACAGTCCCTTCCCAGAAGCTATTATCCCACTGCTACTATAGGCACCATCTCTCCCTACTATACCTGCTATCCCACAGCCCCAGTCCCTTCCCAGAGGCTATTATCCCCCCACTGCTACTATAGGCACCATCTCTCCCTACTATACCTGCTATCCCACAGCCCCAGTCCCTTCCCAGAGGCTATTATCCCACTGCTACTATAGGCACCATCTCTCCCTACTATACCTGCTATCCCACAGCCCCAGTCCCT
The DNA here is from genome assembly GCF_000004195.4 of Xenopus tropicalis. Classification (NCBI taxonomy): domain Eukaryota; kingdom Metazoa; phylum Chordata; class Amphibia; order Anura; family Pipidae; genus Xenopus; species Xenopus tropicalis. Next base: position 142,080,702 of record NC_030680.2, read on the forward strand.
TCCCAGAGGCTATTATCCCACTGCTACTATAGGCACCATCTCTCCCTACTATACCTGCTATCCCACAGCCCCAGTCCCTTCCCAGAGGCTATTATCCCCCCACTGCTACTATAGGCACCATCTCTCCCTACTATACCTGCTATCCCACAGCCACAGTCCCTTCCCAGAGGCTATTATCCCCCCACTGCTACTATAGGCACCATCTCTCCCTACTATACCTGCTATCCCACAGCCCCAGTCCCTTCCCAGAGTCTATTATCCCCCCACTGCTACTATAGGCACCATCTCTCCCTACTATACCTGCTATCCCACAGCCCCAGTCCCTTCCCACAGGCTATTATCCCCCACTGCTACTATAGGCACCATCTCTCCCTACTATACCTGCTATCCCACAGCCACAGTCCCTTCCCAGAGGCTATTATCCCCCCACTGCTACTATAGGCACCATCTCTCCCTACTATACCTGCTATCCCACAGCCCCAGTCCCTTCCCAGAGGCTATTATCCCCCCACTGCTACTATAGGCACCATCTCTCCCTACTATACCTGCTATCCCACAGCCCCAGTCCCTTCCCAGAGGCTATTATCCCCCCACTGCTACTATAGGCACCATCTCTCCCTACTATACCTGCTATCCCACAGCCCAGTCCCTTCCCAGAGGCTATTATCCCCCCACTGTTACTATAGGCACCATCTCTCCCTACTATACCTGCTATCCCACAGCCCCAGTCCCTTCCCAGAGGCTATTATCCCCTCACTGCTACTATAGGCACCATCTCTCCCTACTATACCTGCTATCCCACAGCGCCAGTCCCTTCCCAGAGGCTATTATCCCCCCACTGTTACTATAGGCACCATCTCTCCCTACTATACCTGCTATCCCACAGCCCCAGTCCCTTCCCAGAGGCTATTATCCCCCCACTGCTACTATAGGCACCATCTCTCCCTACTATACCTGCTATCCCACAGCCCCAGTCCCTTCCCAGAGGCTATTATCCCACTGCTACTATAGGCACCATCTCTCCCTACTATACCTGCTATCCCACAGCCCCAGTCCCTTCCCAGAGGCTATTATCCCACTGCTACTATAGGCACCATCTCTCCCTACTATACCTGCTATCCCACAGCCCCAGTCCCTTCCCAGAGGCTATTATCCCCCCACTGCTACTATAGGCACCATCTCTCCCTACTATACCTGCTGTCCCACAGCCCCAGTCCCTTCCCAGAGGCTATTATCCCCCCACTGCTACTATAGGCACCATCTCTCCCTACTATACCTACTATCCCACAGCCCCAGTCCCTTCCCAGAGACTATTATCCCCCCCACTGCTACTATAGGCACCATCTCTCCCTACTATACCTGCTGTCCCACAGCCCCAGTCCCTTCCCAGAGGCTATTATCCCCCCACTGCTACTATAGGCACCATCTCTCCCTACTATACCTGCTATCCCACAGCCCCAGTCCCTTCCCAGAGGCTATTATCCCCCCACTGCTACTATAGGCACCATCTCTCCCTACTATACCTGCTGTCCCACAGCCCCAGTCCCTTCCCAGAGGCTATTATCCCCCCACTGTTACTATAGGCACCATCTCTCCCTACTATACCTGCTATCCCACAGCCCCAGTCCCTTCCCAGAGGCTATTATCCCCCCACTGCTACTATAGGCACCATCTCTCCCTACTATACCTGCTATCCCACAGCCCCAGTCCCTTCCCAGAGGCTATTATCCCCCCACTGCTACTATAGGCACCATCTCTCCCTACTATACCTGCTGTCCCACAGCCCCAGTCCCTTCCCAGAGGCTATTATCCCCCCACTGCTACTATAGGCACCATCTCTCCCTACTATACCTGCTATCCCACAGCCCCAGTCCCTTCCCAGAGGCTATTATCCCCCCACTGCTACTATAGGCACCATCTCTCCCTACTATACCTGCTATCCCACAGCCCAGTCCCTTCCCAGAGGCTATTATCCCCCCACTGTTACTATAGGCACCATCTCTCCCTACTATACCTGCTATCCCACAGCCCCAGTCCCTTCCCAGAGGCTATTATCCCCTCACTGCTACTATAGGCACCATCTCTCCCTACTATACCTGCTATCCCACAGCCCCAGTCCCTTCCCAGAGGCTATTATCCCCCCACTGTTACTATAGGCACCATCTCTCCCTACTATACCTGCTATCCCACAGCCCCAGTCCCTTCCCAGAGGCTATTATCCCCCCACTGCTACTATAGGCACCATCTCTCCCTACTATACCTGCTATCCCACAGCCCCAGTCCCTTCCCAGAGGCTATTATCCCACTGCTACTATAGGCACCATCTCTCCCTACTATACCTGCTATCCCACAGCCCCAGTCCCTTCCCAGAGGCTATTATCCCCCCACTGCTACTATAGGCACCATCTCTCCCTACTATACCTGCTATCCCACAGCCCCAGTCCCTTCCCAGAGGCTATTATCCCCCCACTGCTACTATAGGCACCATCTCTCCCTACTATACCTGCTGTCCCACAGCCCCAGTCCCTTCCCAGAGGCTATTATCCCCCCACTGCTACTATAGGCACCATCTCTCCCTACTATACCTACTATCCCACAGCCCCAGTCCCTTCCCAGAGACTATTATCCCCCCCACTGCTACTATAGGCACCATCTCTCCCTACTATACCTGCTGTCCCACAGCCCCAGTCCCTTCCCAGAGGCTATTATCCCCCCACTGCTACTATAGGCACCATCTCTCCCTACTATACCTGCTATCCCACAGCCCCAGTCCCTTCCCAGAGGCTATTATCCCCCCACTGCTACTATAGGCACCATCTCTCCCTACTATACCTGCTGTCCCACAGCCCCAGTCCCTTCCCAGAGGCTATTATCCCCCCACTGCTACTATAGGCACCATCTCTCCCTACTATACCTGCTGTCCCACAGCCCCAGTCCCTTCCCAGAGGCTATTATCCCCCCACTGCTACTATAGGCACCATCTCTCCCTACTATACCTGCTGTCCCACAGCCCCAGTCCCTTCCCAGAGGCTATTAATGAATAGGAGCCCAAGCCCTTTACATATTTTTTATTGTAAATACGCTAATTTTTCACTTTCCTACCTTTTTATACCACGGCAACGCTCCATCCTACAAACACTAGACCTTCATTGACTGCTCAGGCATTGATAGCTGTAGGGAAGTAAAATGAAATTAATTGACCATTAGTTAAAGCTGCCAATAACTCAGTGCCCGTGTCCTGGGCAGATATAAATCAATAGATGGCGGGGATGGTTGGACGAGAGTCGTGCCTCGCTGGGGAGGAAGCCGTAATTAACTTGTCTCTTAATGAAGCGCAAATCCTGCCAAAGCCAATGCAGCTGGTTATTCTTTTTAATTAAGGGACACCATCCTAATTTGGGAGAGCACCCAAAATTCACCAATTACGCCTTCGATGTAGAGGAATTTCTGCGTCTCGTCCGGCAAGCAGCGAAGAACGTGTCTCGCCATTCCAAGTGGCCGTTCCGCAGGACTCGCGATGAGCTGTGACTTCCCTCAGGCACAAAGCATTGAGCGTTCCCTGTCTGCATAGGGCGAGACATTGCGATTGGCTGCCGTTGGGTCAATGGATTTTAACCCCATGATGGAGGTTAATTATATTTTTGACCCTTTACTTGACCCGAGAAGATGAGATTTATTTCATGGCACAGGCGTTTTTAAAATTCTTGAAAAAAAAACCCAAAACGTTAATTAGTCAAGTACTAATTAATATTTCAATACCCATGATGCTTCACTTCAATGCTGTGTTTCACTTGTGTAGGTCACCTTCCCTATAGTAATAAATAGGGGCTTGCAGGTTTGGCCTATAGTGATGGTGGGGCCTGGGGCAAAGCAGAGTTTTCTGGTGTTGTTGGACTATAACTATCAGCACCCAAGCTGTGTTTGCTACTAAGTAACACTTAGGGCCAGTTTGGCTCTGAAAGACTCCAGCAAAGAAATGAGAATGGAACGGAGGAGAAACGGAAAAGAATAGGGAAGGGGATATGTAAGGCAAATGGATGAAATAAAGGGAAAGTAAAAAATAAAATTCTGCACTGCCCTTCATTAGACAGGCTACTATCTATGGCGCAGCTAGAGGGCACCTATATGCCCGGCCCCAGGGCTCCTAGGCCCCTAAGACCAATAGGGAAAGAGTAGTGGGAAGAAGAGGGAGAGTAGAGATCCCACTATGAGGATGAGCAGCCTGGGGCACTCAAGTGGGGGCTGAACCCACATACCCCTATATGTAATAAAAGGCACTACGTTTGCCCAGGAGCAGTAACCCATAGCAACCAATAAGATGTTTGCTGTTAAACAGTTGACCAGTAAATTCTACCTGCTGATTGGTTGCTATGGGTAACTGCTCCCAAGCAAACTTAGTGCCTTTTATTACATAACCCCAATAGGGCACAGGGAACCCCCACATGGAGATATGGCAGCTATGTATGTTCTGACCCGTGCTCCCATGTAACGTCTGAACACGCGGGTTGCTGTGTATGTGTCTCTTTTATACAGTTTTATCCAAGACACTGCGTCACTTTTGTATATATTAAAATGACATTTTAACAGGAAACGACCTATTGTGTTAATTATGAATTGTTCCTTTAGCGGCAATGTAATAATGTGTGCAAGTGTTCCTTAGTTACTGGGCTCCATAGCAACGTCAGTGCCTGGTATTATATCAGTATATGGGACACTCATCCTCTGCATATTTTCATTCACTCCCCATCAGTGGGAGCTGCCATTTTGCGCGTGTCTTGTGGCCCCTCATTTATCTCTGGGGAAGTCGCCAGTGAGCATGTGACCTGTGCTCTGATAAACTTCAGTCACACTTTACTGCTACGCTGCAAGTTGGAGTGATATCCCCCCCCCCCAGCAGCCGATCAGCAGAACAATGGGAAGGGAGCAAGATAGCAGCTCCCAGTAGGTATCAGAATAGCACTCAATAGTAAGAAATCCAAGTCCGGCTTGGGACTCCTCCAGTTACATGGGAGTAGGAGAAACAATAGGTTAGCTGAAAGCAGTTCTAATGTGTAGCGCTGGCTGAAAGCTCAGACTCAGGCACACTTTACTGCTGCGCTGCAAGTTGGAGTGATATCCTCCCCTCACCCCCAGCAGCCAATCAGCAGAACAATGGGAAGGGAGCAAGATAGCAGCTCCCAGTAGGTATCAGAATAGCACTCAATAGTAAGAAATCCAAGTCCGGCTTGGGACTCCTCCAGTTACATGGGAGTAGGAGAAACAATAGGTTAGCTGAAAGCAGTTCTAATGTGTAGCACTGGCTGAAAGCTCAGACTCAGGCACACTTTACTGCTGCGCTGCAAGTTGGAGTGATATCCTCCCCTCACCCCCAGCAGCCAATCAGCAGAACAATGGGAAGGGAGCAAGATAGCAGCTCCCAGTAGGTATCAGAATAGCACTCAATAGTAAGAAATCCAAGTCCGGCTTGGGACTCCTCCAGTTACATGGGAGTAGGAGAAACAATAGGTTAGCTGAAAGCAGTTCTAATGTGTAGCGCTGGCTGAAAGCTCAGACTCAGGCACACTTTACTGCTGCGCTGCAAGTTGGAGTGATATCCTCCCCTCACCCCCAGCAGCCAATCAGCAGAACAATGGGAAGGGAGCAAGATAGCAGCTCCCAGTAGGTATCAGAATAGCACTCAATAGTAAGAAATCCAAGTCCGGCTTGGGACTCCTCCAGTTACATGGGAGTAGGAGAAACAATAGGTTAGCTGAAAGCAGTTCTAATGTGTAGCGCTGGCTGAAAGCTCAGACTCGGGCACAATGCACTGAGATGGCGCCTACACAAGAGGCAGAACCAGCAGTGCAGAAAGACAGACACAGACACTGCTTCTCATACTGGGCCTATAAATAGCGGCTCAGGTCCCCGGAACCAACGTGCCAGGTTGGCGGCAGTTTTACAGCAGCGCTGGGCGCGGGCAGAGGTGCCGTTGCTGGGGACACAAATCATATCATCAAGGTTTAGGAAGCGGTTTTCATTTCTCTAATGCGTTTATAGAGCACCGCAGCAGCGCCGTAAAATATAGATTTCCCAGGAATCACCGCCGCCATAAATCTTTACGATGCTCCACACATTATGGTTTTATGCGCATAAATAAAATGTTTCATTTTTTGGCAGGGATTTCTGCAACAGAAAATTACACTTTACTGCTCTGCCTTTGGGGGTTTGGGAAACAGCGAGGAAACAACATGTTACCCTGAAATCACAGCGCGTTCGCTAATTACTAACTGTAAATTACAGTCGTGTCATCACCCTGCATGTATGTCACATGTCTTAAAGCAACAGTAACTGCAAATGAGTTTGTATTTCATTTGTTGCATAGGTAGGTGCAGCAGTCCTGCCCTGCTTTATGGCTGAGATTCTAGCTATCTGTATAACAGAGCATTCTGTCACAGTGGCACAGATCCTATCTGATCCCCCCATTGTAAGCAGCAGTCCTGCCCTGCTTTATGGCTGAGATTCTAGCTATCTGTATAACAGAGCATTCTGTCACAGTGGCACAGATCCTATCTGATCCCCCCATTGTAAGCAGCAGTCCTGCCCTGCTTTATGGCTGAGATTCTAGCTATCTGTATAAAAGAGCATTCTGTCACAGTGGCACAGATCCTATCTGATCCCCCCATTGTAAGCAGCAGTCCTGCCCTGCTTTATGGCTGAGATTCTAACTATCTGTATAACAGAGCATTCTGTCACAGTGGCACAGATCCTATCTGATCCCCCATTGTAAGCAGCAGTCCTGCCCTGCTTTATGGCTGAGATTCTAACTATCTGTATAACAGAGCATTCTGTCACAGTGGCACAGATCCTATCCCCATTGTAAGCAGCAGTCCTGCCCTGCTTTATGGCTGAGATTCTAGCTATCTGTATAACAGAGCATTCTGTCACAGTGGCACAGATCCTATCTGATCCCCCCATTGTAAGCAGCAGTCCTGCCCTGCTTTATGGCTGAGATTCTAGCTATCTGTATAAAAGAGCATTCTGTCACAGTGGCACAGATCCTATCTGATCCCCCCATTGTAAGCAGCAGTCCTGCCCTGCTTTATGGCTGAGATTCTAACTATCTGTATAACAGAGCATTCTGTCACAGTGGCACAGATCCTATCTGATCCCCCATTGTAAGCAGCAGTCCTGCCCTGCTTTATGGCTGAGATTCTAACTATCTGTATAACAGAGCATTCTGTCACAGTGGCACAGATCCTATCTGATCCCCCATTGTAAGCAGCAGTCCTGCCCTGCTTTATGGCTGAGATTCTAGCTATCTGTATAACAGAGCATTCTGTCACAGTGGCACAGATCCTATCTGATCCCCCCATTGTAAGCAGCAGTCCTGCCCTGCTTTATGGCTGAGATTCTAGCTATCTGTATAACAGAGCATTCTGTCACAGTGGCACAGATCCTATCTGATCCCCCCCATTGTAAGCAGCAGTCCTGTCCTGCTTTATGGCTGAGATTCTAGCTATCTGTATAACAGAGCATTCTGTCACAGTGGCACAGATCCTATCTGATCCCCCCATTGTAAGCAGCAGTCCTGTCCTGCTTTATGGCTGAGATTCTAGCTATCTGTATAACAGAGCATTATTGTCCTAGGGTTTTACCATATAAAGGGGAAGCAAAGCCCACGTTTAAGACTTTCCTCTGTAAAGCAAATAATTACTTTCTTGCCATTGGCCCTGTGTGTAAAGCGATTTAACCACAAAACGGTGCAGACTTCCCCTTGCTTTTCCCACAAGTCCTTGGGAGGTCATGACGGATGGTGTTTATTCTGCCGCCCGCTACTTTATTCTCACGTATTTTTAGCAAGTCTCACTCCATTATTCCACTCGGAGGCTTATTAAGCCGCGCTTCATTTTTCATCCAGTGATGGAGGGGACACGTAAATAAGTTACTAGCGCTGGGCTGGAAAGGAGGTCAGCGCGGAATAATCTGTATCTGTGTTAATATCTGTCAGCCGTGTGGTCCTGGGGGCCCGTTCTCCCCCCACAAGGGACGCGTAAAGCCTTGAGCCCCCGGCCGCTGGGGGGCCGCAGTCACACAAACAAACCATTTAGCTGAATAGGCTGCTTGGGGGCCCAATGACAATATTTATAGAGGGGCCGCACTTGGCCGTGTCCGATGGATACAGTAAGGGCAACACACACAAGAGCAACTCTATTTGTGCTTCGTTTGCTCAATTAAATGTATTTCTGCCTCCGCTGCACATTCTGCCTTGCTCCAAACTGCCATTGTGTCTCCTCGCTGCCACTTAGGTACTGCTATGTAAGAACAAGGGCTATTATTAACATTGATTTATAAAGCGCCAACATATCCCGCAGCACTGTACAATAAGTGGGTTTCATACATTGGGCATACAGAGTAACATATAAAGCAACCAATAACCGATACAAGAGGGGAAGAGAGCCCTGCCCAAAAGAGCTTACAATCTACAAGTTATTATTATTATTATTATTAACATTTATTTATAAAGCGCCAACATATCCCGCAGCGCTGTACAATAAGTGGATTACATACACTGGACATACAGAGTAACATATAAAGCAATCAATAACCGATACAAGAGGGGAAGAGAGCCCTGCCCAAAAGAGCTTACAATCTACAAGAAAGAGCTTACAAGGCTACAAAGTTTAGGGGGGGGGACAATCCCAATAATTATCCAGACCCCAAAATCTGCAGTGACCCCTCCCTTGCACCGTCCTGCCCGCACTCTGCCCGCTGCACCAAGTGATGCTAGGTCAATGCAACAGCCAATAAATCTGAAGAAAATGCCACGTATTGTACAAATATTCCATACAAAATGCCCCCCCCTCCCCAATATTACCAGCAAGTCCCAGCCCGCAGAGCTTATAATTAGCACATTGTGTCCCTCAGAGCGCAGAATAAGTGGCTCATCCGTATGTGACAGAAAGCGAAGTGACTCGGCCTGTCGGGAATGGGACTTATTATTTCCCCAGTATGAATGGCTTAGTGTATCTGTATCTTGCTTTTGGTTTATTTCCCCTTGATTTTTTGAAGGTGCAGGGAAACGCAGCAGCCACACAGGAGAACAGCGGGTCCTGACTGCACCCCCCCAGGCATATGGCACATCATGTTCTGGGTCAGAATCCGTCAGTGCCCGATGTGCCTATGGGCCTGCTGCATTCCTTTGTGCCACTCAGATTTACCCTTCTCCTGGGTTGGACTAGGGATGATCTTCATGGCATGTGTGGGGTTAATTCAGTGATCTCACCGGCATGTGTGGGGTTAATGAAATGTATAGCATCCATTTTCTGCTGTGATCTCACTAGCATGTTTGGGGTTAATGCATTGCTCATGATAGATTTTCTGTAGTGATCTCACCGGCATATGTGGGGTTAATTCAGTGATCTCACTGGCATGTTTGGGGTTAATGAAATGGACAGGATCCATTTTCTGCAGTGATCTCCCTAGCATGTTTGGGGTTAATGCATTGCTCATGATAGATTTTCTGCAGTGATCTCGCCGGCATATGTGGGGTTAATTCAGTGATCTCACTGGCATGTTTGGGGTTAATGAAATGGACAGCACCAATTTTCTGCAGTGATCTCACTAGCATGTTTGGGGTTAATGCATTGCTCATGATAGATTTACTGCAGTGATCTCACCGGCATATGTGGGGTTAATTTCATTTCCATGTTGCGTTCAGCAGGAAAATGCATTCAGCTGATTATACACGTGATGATCTGATTTCTGCCATGATCCTACTGGCATGTGTGGGGTTAATTCAGTGATCTCACTGGCATGTTTGGGGTTAATGAAATGGACAGCATCCATTTTCTGCAGTGATCTCACTAGCATGTTTGGGGTTAATGCATTGCTCATTATAGATTTTCTGCAGTGATCTCACCGGCATATGTGGGGTTAATTCCGTTTCCATGTGCATTTTCTGCCGTGATCTTAGAGGGGCGAATGTGTTCAGCAGGGAAAATGCATTCAGCTGATTATACACGTGATGATCTGATTTCTGCCATGATCCTACTGGCATGTGTGGTGTTAATTCAAAGTTGATAATCCATTTTTTTTTAGAGATTGCATATCTAGGGTTAATGCAATGTACATCATCCATTTTCTGGGGCGACCTTACTGGCATGTTTGGAGTTAATGTTTTGCTCGTTATTCCTTTTTTGAAGTGATCTTACTGGCATATGTGGGGTTAATTCAGTTTCCCGCAGTGATGTTAGAGGAAAGAGGTGAAAGCCAAAGGTGATTATACATGTAACAATCTTTTTTCTGCAATGATCCTGCTGGCATTTGTGGGGTTAATTCAGGGATCATTTCTAATTTTCTCTAGTGATTTTACCTGCATATCTGGGGTTAATGCAATCTACATCATCCCTTTTCTGCACTGATCTTACTCACCTGTTTGGGGTTAATGCAGTGCTCATTATCTGTGTTCTGCAGTGATATTACTGGCATATTCAGGGTTAACGTGATGCTCTGAATCCATTTTTTGCAGTGATCTTACTGTTATGACTGCGTCATTGCAAGGCAGCGGTAGCTATTATGTGCTGTGATCTTCCCAGTATATCTGGGGTTAATGCAGTGCTTTGAATCCATTTTCTGCTGTGATCTTATTGACATGCCTGGGGTTAATATAGATTATTATCCCTTTATTGCAGTAATCTCTGTGTTTTTTTCAAAGGGGGAGGTTAAAGAAGACGAAAAATCTATATTTATGTCACACTATAGGGATAGAGAGCAGGAAATACAAGTTCAGTGTGTAATACACAAACACCATGAATAACCTTATAAATGATGCCAGCGATGTTGTCTGACCTATAAGGTGCTTAGTGACGTGCCTTGTTTCACATGATCCATATACAGCTATGGGATCTGTTATCCAGAAAATCCAGAAAGCTCAGCATTATGGAAAGGTTATCTCCCATAGACTCCATTATAAGCAAATCATTCTAATTTTTACAAATAATTCCCTTTTCTCTGTAATAATAAAACAGTAACTGTACTTGATCCCAACTAAGATATAATTACCCCTTATTGGGGCAGAACAGCCCTATTGGGTTTATTTAATGGTTAAATGATTCCCTTTTCTCTGTAATAATAAAACAGTACCTGTACTTGATCCCAACTAAGATATAATTACCCCTTATTGGGGGCAGAACAGCCCTATTGGGTTTATTTCATGGTTAAATGATTCCCTTTTCTCTGTAATAATAAAACAGTACCTGTACTTGATCCCAACTAAGATATAATTACCCCTTATTGGGGCAGAACAGCCCTATTGGGTTTATTTAATGGTTAAATGATTCCCTTTTCTCTGTAATAATAAAACAGTACCTGTACTTGATCCCAACTAAGATATAATTACCCCTTATTGGGTTTATTTATGATTTTTTAGTAGTCTTAAGGTATGGAGATCTAAACTATGGAAAGATCCCTTATATGGAGAACCCCAGGCCCCGAGCATTCTGGATAATGCCCCCGGATGGCATTAGATATATGTCCCTACAGATAAATATGGCTCGTTGGCGTTTGTGTGCCGCATAGAATTTAATATTTTCCATTCCAAGCTCTAAATTTTTTTGCTTTCAAAGTGCAAATGGTGAAAAAAACGTGTGCAAAAACACAAACCAAAAGTTGCCATTGAGTTGTGCGTTCGTGCCCCGCGCGTCTCTATCATATTCTTATTTGAAGGGTTTTCAAATCCCAGACGCACGCCCCCCCCTCTCTGATTCGAGAAAAAAAAAACCTATTTGCATTTCAATGTTTGAGTCGCAATTGCGCTGTCACACGTATTTATTTGGCCAATATTGGGCGCCGGCGCGGGAATGATAGGAGAAATAGCATTTTGCCTCTCATAGCTCCCCTCTTATGAAATCTGATTCCATCACATTGGCTTTAATGCGCCTAAACAGATAGGAAAATATTGGCGGAGGCTGTAAGTACACAAATTGTTTCTGGCAGGTAATCAAAATGCTTCCAGCGAGGGATAAACGCGAGCGGCGCCGGCCTGACCTCCCCGGGAGATGTGTTCCTGCGCTCGGACAAGTTTAGAAACTTCCATTAGGTTTCACGCCATTAAGGGGCTGATTCACCGGCGGTGGGAAGTTGGGGGGGCAATGACGGCGGCTCCTGAAGATGAGATCGTTGGCAGCTTTGGTTTTGCCTGAGCCGCCATTGTTCCTAAGCTGTGTGGGTAATGCTCTCGGTCTAACCACTGATCTTACCGGCATGTCTGGGGTTAATGGAGTGCTTATTATGCTGATTATCAATTTTCAGTTGTAGTTATACTGGCATGTCTAGGGTTAATATGTCCATTATCAATTTTACTTAGGAATTACACTTGCACAACTGGGGTTAATATGCTGATTATCCATTTCTGTAGTTATTATACTGGCATGTCTAGGGCTAATATACCCGTTATCCATTTTACTTAGGGATTATATTGCCACGCCTGGGGTTAATATGCTGATTATCCATTTTCTTTAGTAGTTATACTGGCACAGCTGGGGTTAATATGCTGATTATCCATTTTCCGTAGTTATTATACTGGCATGTCTAGGGCTAATATACCCGTTATCCATTTTACTTAGGGAATATATTGCCATGCCTGGGGTTAATATGCTGATTATCCATTTTCTTTAGTAGTTATACTGGCACAGCTGGGGTTAATATGCTGATTATCCATTTTCTGTAGTAATTATACTGGCATAGCTGGGGTTAATATGCTGATTATCCATTTTCCGTAGTTATTATACTGGCATGTCTAGGGCTAATATACCCGTTATCCATTTTACTTAGGGAATATATTGCCATGCCTGGGGTTAATATGCTGATTATCCATTTTCTTTAGTAGTTATACTGGCACAGCTGGGGTTAATATGCTGATTATCCATTTTCTGTAGTAATTATACTGGCATAGCTGGGGTTAATATGCTGATTATCCATTTTCAGTAGTTATTATACTGGCATGTCTAGGGCTAATATACCCGTTATCCATTTTACTTAGGGAATATATTGCCATGCCTGGGGTTAATATGCTGATTATCCATTTTCTGTAGTAATTATACTGGCACAGCTGGGGTTAATATGCTGATTATCCATTTTCTGTAGTAATTATACTGGCACAGCTGGGGTTAATATGCTGATTATCCATATTTTATAGTAATTATACTGACACTTCTGGGTTATGGTTTGGTAAAATGGGCGTGGTATTTAGGGGGTGTGTCCAGGAAATGGGCATGGCTTTCCTTTGCCGCACTGCACGCAGCGGGGTGGAGGAGGCCCACCAATTGCATCATTGCCCAGGGCCCACAAAGGCCTTAAAACAGCCCTGGCTAGAGCCCCCATAGTCTGCCTGCAGGATTCAGCCCACGTACAAGAAGGGAAGCAGTGCATAGAAACTGGTGAAGCAAAGGGGACATTGTGAAGGCAGAATGGGTCAGAGCCCCCACACAGCCCCACTGGTTTAAAATTTAGTAATAAGCACAACTTTCCCTTTTTGAAAGGGCATATAACCACCCACTCAACTCTTCTAAACATTCTTTTTCTTTTCCTTGATATAAGCACTTTATCACTGCTATTATCATGCATGTGTAGCAGGCTCGCCCCCTGGTGGTGGCTGAAGAGAACAGCAAACCCCAACAACGTCATGTTGCTCTTCTGAGCACTTGTGTCATCGATACAGTATTTTTTCTCCTAGTTTTCGCAATATTAGCAATTTTTACACTTTTACATTTAAAATGACAGTACCACTGGCTGTTCATTTAGACAGAATTTATTATTGGATGATTGATTTATCGGACCCCCAATAGGGGGGTTTAGCAGAATGTTGTCTGCATCGGTCCAGGCACTCGGTGGGGACGTTAATGATTAAACACTGGAGGGTTCTGGAAGTGACACCACTGATCATTGGATTTGAGCTGAATTAACCCTTGCTGTGCTGAGCTTTTGACTTACTCCCTGTCTTATGCTGTTGTTCCATTGCCTACGTTCAGTTAACCCTTGCTGTACCTTCCTTGGGCCCTACTCCAGGCCCTGCAATCTGTGGCCCCTGAGTACTTGCAGTGGCCCCTTGATGGTCGTGTCAGTATGATTTGGCCACTGATTGTTACCAATATGAGTTGGGATAAGTAAGGAATAACCTAAAATGTCATGCAGAAACCATACAATATGTAAGTGACTAAATTAGCCTGCTTTCCCCCAATTATGTCTCCAAATTTTTAAAAACCTGTTTGTTTTATCAAAGGACCCAACATTTGGCAGGATCTGAGGCAGAAAATATAAATGACTTCTATGAAGATTGTAAGCTCCTTTGGACAGGGCTCTCTTCACCTCTTGTATCGGTTATTGGTTGCTTTATATGTTGCTCTGTATGTCCAATGTATGAAACCCACTTATTGTACAGCGCTGCGGGATATGTTGGCGCTTTATAAATAAATGTTAATAATAATAATAATAATAATATGTAAAAACATTATATCTGCCCCTTTGTACAGTAAGTGTCATTCTTACATTGTGGCAGCAGGTGGCGCCAGAGCACCACAAATGATTAATCACCGCAGCACAGGGGTGACCGGACAGATCAATCTCACATACTGGGATTTTGACCAAATCTTAAATAAAACAAACACTTTAAAGAGGCATAAATATTGCATTGGCGTCTGAAAATGATTTGTGGTTGAGTAGGGAACTGTAATCAAATGGATAAGGTGCTGGGCTGCTTTGTCTCACAAAGCAGCAGTATAAATCTGCTTTATGGCTAAGATTTGTTTTTGGATGTCTGGGCTTAAACTTCACAATCAAAGGGACAGAACTAAATGGCAACCAATCAGAAAAGAGCTCAGTGTGATAACCATTGAGTCTGTAACCAGAAGAAAGTGGTATAACCAACTGGCAGCCAGTCAGAAAAGAGTTCAATGTGATAGAACTAACCTAGAGCTAATAAAGCACAGTAGAACCAACTCAAGTTAATGACAGCATGTTTAAAGGGCCAGTAACCAATTATAACATTAGGACATCCATAGGGATATAACCATTGAGTCTGTAGCCAGAAGAAAGTGGTATAACCAACTGGCAGCCAATAAAAATACAGATCAGCAAAAGGCTCCACTTATTTGCCTTTATTTAACTCCCCTCAAGTCTTCTATGGAAAACTCCCTGTTGCTCCTGGAATCTCATTGATGAAAATGAGCCCCATTGACTGGCCTGTGATGGATGAATCCTGGCACACTCCCGGCGCCGGCTGCACTTTAGCTGCACTTCATTGACTGATCCTTACGTATCTAAGTGAGAGCAATTGCTATAGGATCCGCAGGACTCGGTGCTTCTGCCCTGGCTCCATATTGATCCCTCTTCCCTGCATAGGTTTTATCCTGCCAGCCATTTCTATAGAGTGTGGGCAGGAGAGGAGCCTGAATGGAACATTAACTCTGTGGGATGGAAGTGGGGCCCTGTACAAGTTGGGGAGGCTCATTCCCTCCATGTATTAGGCAGGTACTTGTATTGTATTGTGCCGATGGCTGCCCAGCCATATATTGGAAACTATCACCCCCCCCTGCCGTGCCTGGGGCAGTTATTTGTGCTTACTAAAAGCAGTACAAGGAGTTGTGCCTGGGAATTAATTATAATTTTGTGCCCCTAGAACACCAACACTCCTGCTCGTAGCCCCATAGACATTGGCACCTCCTTCCCCACTGGTTTGGTTTCCAGTTCTTCACCCCACAACCCACTCCTTTCCTTTTATTAGACTGGAGGAATGACCAGCAGACTTCTAGCAGCAGAATCCTGGGAAGGGAAAGGCTACAGCATGGCTAACGTTATGCAACTGATAATGCCAGGCCAGTCCCATACCCACTACAACTGGGATTTTTATATTACTTAAGGTCCCCATACACAGGCCAATTCTAGCTGACGATATGGGCCCCTTAGACTGATTCGGCAGCCAATTTGGCCCGTGTATGGGCACTAATGATGGGCCTGCCCGACCAATATCTGGCCTGAAATTGGCCACATCTTGATCGGGCAGGTTAAAAAATCTAGTCGGATTGGGTAGCGCATCGGCTTGTTGATGCGGTCCCTTAACCGACTTTTCCTATACCCGTCATTGGGTATTGGGTATTGGGTCATTGGGGCCAAACGATCGAATTAGCCTGGATTCGCCCAAAGTGAGCGGATCTGAAGGTGTATGGCCACCTTTACTCTATAGCCTTCTTAGTGGGCCATGCAGTTGGCTCAGTGGAGCCCATCAGATTAGCCTCTCCCTGGCAGACACAAACCACCGAAGCAGCAAGGCTCATTCTGGGGGAATAATCCATAGCCAGACAAATGGAGAGGGGCAGAACAAGCTCAAGCAGAAAAATAGAGAAAGGGATTGTGGGAATATCCTGGAGCCAACCAGTATCCTCTGTCCAACATCAGGGACCTCATTTATACCCCCATTTAAATCAGGTTTAATTTCTCCTGTTCTGGTACCCCCTTCCCTGAACTACAAATCCCAGCATGCACAGCCAGCCTACACCTGGAGGAGATGGGGCGCCTGATTGTGCAAGTAAGGTAAGGGTTAAAGGAGGACTGGTTAGGCTCCATGGGGTGGGGGGACCCTCTAACAACCGTACCCCCCCATGACAATTTCCCACTCACCCCTACGCCGAGCCTCTACACTATGTGGAACCCCTTCCCAGTTTTGTGGTGAGTGTTGGTAGATCATTTGTAAAGTGGAATGCCCCCCCCCCCCGTGCCTGGCACACAATGGCACCTTCTTTGAGTTTATCCTAACGATGAGTGAATCTGTCCTGTTTCGCTTCACCGGAAAATTGGCGAAACTGCGACAAGATTCACGAAACGGCAAAAAATTAGAGAAACACGGAAAATGACACGCGGCAAAAAAATTTGACGAATTTTTCCGCATCGAATTTTTGCGCCTGTTTTTCGAACGATCCGCCAATAGCAAAATGCGGAAATTCACCGCAAATCTATACCTGCTGAAAAATTTTGCTCATCACTATTCCTGACTGTAATAGCCCCCCCAGGGCCCTGAAGCCCATTGGGCAATCATAAATGGCACGGGGGGGCATTTATATTTCTATATTAATACTGACGCACAAAAACCGCACCCAGCTGGCTCCACGCTGCGCTGTCTCTTTAAATGAAATAAATATGTCACAAACCCCTATTTAGAAAAGAAAATATATCCCCTTTAATCCTGCCCCCCCCCCGCTCCATTCATTTATCTAAACAAAGTGGGTGCCCATCTCCATTCTGCACATTCGCCCGCTGATTGCCCCCCTCCCCCCCTTCCCATTATTTCCCACTGATTCTCCCTAATGCTACAATTTAGGAAGCTATGAATTTTAAAACTAGAAGATGATTTCGGCGGCGGCGGGGAAGCTTTTTGTGATGCGCAGTCATCTCGCTCGGGTTACGGCAGAATAGGGACTGGCGGCAAAGATATGAACACTGCAACTTTATTTATTTATTTTTTTACCTATTTTCCAGGGGTCTAAGAAGAATGGAAATAAGCCCCCTGCCCCCCCCCCCGTCTTGTTCCGCGTTGCACTTGGGCAGTAACTCCCCGCTACGTGTGGCGTCTGGCTGCTGCGCACACAAACCAGTGTATTAGCGGGAGGGAATGCATCCGCTTATATAGTCAATTTTACGGTAAATTCTTTCTGATGGGAGAAAAGAGATAGGGTCGTGTACCTCATTACGTGCCGAAAATAACACAATGCTTAAAGCGCACGGCCCAAAGCAGCTCCCCGACGGCTCTCCAGCCAGATATTAGTGTTTCAGGAATTACCAGTGCGCTCGCATACAGAAAAAATCCCAACTCTAACCTTTCCGGGAAGGTATCAGCACAAAGTCAATATGCGATTCTATATCAATCTCACTTATCTACTGTGCTGCCTCGTCATTCACCCAAGTCTTACATAGGAACAACCACTGAACTCTAATCTCTGCCTTCCCTGCCTATCCCTGGGGCTGTGGGACAGCAGGTATAGTAGGGAGAGATGGTGCCTATAGTAGCAGTGGGGGGATAATAGCCTCTGGGAAGGGACTGGGGCTGTGGGATAGCAGGTATAGTAGGGAGAGATGGTGCCTATAGTAGCAGTGGGATAATAGCCTCTGGGAAGGGACTGGGGCTGTGGGATAGCAGGTATAGTAGGGAGAGATGGTGCCTATAGTAGCAGTGGGATAATAGCCTCTGGGAAGGGACTGGGGCTGTGGGATAGCAGGTATAGTAGGGAGAGATGGTGCCTTTAGTAGCAGTGGGGGGATAATAGTATCTGGGAAGGGACTGGGGCTGTGGGATAGCAGGTATAGTAGGGAGAGATGGTGCCTATAGTAGCAGTGGGGGGATAATAGCCTCTGGGAAGGGACTGGGGCTGTGGGATAGCAGGTATAGTAGGGAGAGATGGTGCCTATAGTAGCAGTGGGGGGATAATAGCCTCTGGGAAGGGACTGGGGCTGTGGGATAGCAGGTATAGTAGGGAGAGATGGTGCCTATAGTAGCAGTGGGGGGATAATAGCCTCTGGGAAGGGACTGGGGCTGTGGGATAGCAGGTATAGTAGGGAGAGATGGTGCCTATAGTAGCAGTGGGGGGATAATAGCCTCTGGGAAGGGACTGGGGCTGTGGGATAGCAGGTATAGTAGGGAGAGATGGTGCCTATAGTAGCAGTGGGGGGATAATAGCCTCTCGGAAGGGACTGGGGCTGTGGGATAGCAGGTATAGTAGGGTGAGATGGTGCCTATAGTAGCAGTGGGGGGATAATAGCCTCTGGGAAGGGACTGGGGCTGTGGGATAGCAGGTATAGTAGGGAGAGATGGTGCCTATAGTAGCAGTGGGGGGATAATAGCCTCTGGGAAGGGACTGGGGCTGTGGGATAGCAGGTATAGTAGGGAGAGATGGTGCCTATAGTAGCAGTGGGGGGATAATAGCCTCTGGGAAGGGACTGGGGCTGTGGGATAGCAGGTATAGTAGGGAGAGATGGTGCCTATAGTAGCAGTGGGGGGATAATAGCCTCTGGGAAGGGACTGGGGCTGTGGGATAGCAGGTATAGTAGGGAGAGATGGTGCCTATAGTAGCAGTGGGGGGATAATAGCCTCTCGGAAGGGACTGGGGCTGTGGGATAGCAGGTATAGTAGGGTGAGATGGTGCCTATAGTAGCAGTGGGGGGATAATAGCCTCTGGGAAGGGACTGGGGCTGTGGGATAGCAGGTATAGTAGGGAGAGATGGTGCCTATAGTAGCAGTGGGGGGATAATAGCCTCTGGGAAGGGACTGGGGCTGTGGGATAGCAGGTATAGTAGGGAGAGATGGTGCCTATAGTAGCAGTGGGGGGATAATAGCCTCTGGGAAGGGACTGGGGCTGTGGGATAGCAGGTATAGTAGGGAGAGGTGGTGCCTATAGTAGCAGTGGGGGGATAATAGCCTCTGGGAAGGGACTGGGGCTGTGGGATAGCAGGTATAGTAGGGAGAGATGGTGCCTATAGTAGCAGTGGGGGGATAATAGCCTCTGGGAAGGGAGTGGGGCTGTGGGATAGCAGGTATAGTAGGGAGAGATGGTGCCTATAGTAGCCTCTGGGATAGTACCAAGGCTGTGGGATAGCAGGTATAGTAGGGCAAGGTGTAAATACTTTTTAAATCGTAGCCCAGTTTTTGCAATACTGCTGCTGCTGTTGTTTAAGAACAACCTAATAGCAACTAAAAGGCCAGATGTTGGACACTGTCACTGAGCCCTCCATTCCATTCCCCATAGGTTGCAGTGGTAAAGTTACAGTAGTAAAGTTCTCCTTGGGATATTTTCCCATTACCATAGATACAATAATATTATCA